>NC_048588.1:44969615-45021955 GCF_013265735.2 Oncorhynchus mykiss
TGCACCCTCTACTCTACCAACAGACTGCACCGTCTACTCTACCGACAGACTGCACCCTCTACTCTACCAACAGACTGCACCATCTACTCTACCAACAGACTGCACCCTCTACTCTACCAACAGACTGCACCGTCTACTCTACCAACAGACTGCACCCTCTACTCTACCAACAGACTGCACCGTCTACTCTACCAATAGACTGCACCCTCTACTCTACCAACAGACTGCCCCGTCTACTCTACCAACAGACTGCACCGTCTACTCTACCAACAGACTGCACCCTCTACTCTACCAACAGACTGCACCCTCTACTCTACCAACAGACTGCACCGTCTACTCTACCAACAGACTGCACCCTCTACTCTACCAACAGACTGCACCGTCTACTCTACCAACAGACTGCACCGTCTACTCTACCAACAGACTGCACCGTCTACTCTACCAACAGACTGCACCGTCTACTCTACCAACAGACTGCACCATCTATTCTACCAACAGACTGCACCCTCTACTCTACCAACAGACTGCACCGTCTACTCTACCGACAGACTGCACCGTCTACTCTACCACCAGACTGCACCGTTTACTCGACCAACAGACTGCACCGTCTACTCTACCAACAGACTGCACCGTCTACTCTACCAACAGACTGCACCCTCTACTCTACCAACAGACTGCACCGTCTACTCTACCAACAGACTGCACCGTCTACTCTACCAACAGACTGCACCCTCTACTCTACCAAAAGACTGCACCCTCTACTCTACCAACAGACTGCACCCTCTACTCTACCAACAGACTGCACCGTCTGCGCTACCAACAGACTGCACCGTCTACTCTACCAACAGACTGCGCCGTCTACTCTACCAACAGACTGCACCCACTACTCTACCAACAGACTGCACCGTCTACTCTACCAACAGACTGCACCATCTATTCTACCAACAGACTGCACCCTCTACTCTACCAACAGACTGCACCGTCTACTCTACCGACAGACTGCACCCTCTACTCTACCAACAGACTGCACCATCTACTCTACCAACAGACTGCACCCTCTACTCTACCAACAGACTGCACCGTCTACTCTACCAACAGACTGCACCCTCTACTCTACCAACAGACTGCACCGTCTACTCTACCAACAGACTGCACCGTCTACTCTACCAATAGACTGCACCCTCTACTCTACCAACAGACTGCCCCGTCTACTCTACCAACAGACTGCACCATCTACTCTACCAACAGACTGCACCCTCTACTCTACCAACAGACTGCACCGTCTACTCTACCGACAGACTGCACCCTCTACTCTACCAACAGACTGCACCATCTACTCTACCAACAGACTGCACCCTCTACTCTACCAACAGACTGCACCGTCTACTCTACCAACAGACTGCACCCTCTACTCTACCAACAGACTGCAGCGTCTACTCTACCAACAGACTGCACCGTCTACTCTACCAATAGACTGCACCCTCTACTCTACCAACAGACTGCCCCGTCTACTCTACTAACAGACTGCACCGTCTACTCTACCAACAGACTGCACCCTCTACTCTACCAACAGACTGCACCGTCTACTCTACCACCAGACTGCACCGTTTACTTGACCAACAGACTGCACTGTCTACTCTACCAACAGACTGCACCCTCTACTCTACCAACAGACTGCACCGTCTACTCTACCAACAGACTGCACCGTCTACTCTACCAACAGACTGCACCGTCTACTCTACCAACAGACTGCACCGTCTACTCTACCAACAGACTGCACCGTCTACTCTACCAACAGACTGGACCGTCTACTCTACCAACAGACTGCACCCTCTACTCCACCAACAGACTGCACCCTCTACTCTAGCAACAGACTGCACCGTCTACTCTACCAACAGACTGCACCCTCTACTCTACCAACAGACTGCACCGTCTACTCTACCAACAGACTGCACCCTCTACTCTACCAACAGACTGCACCCTCTACTCTACCAACAGACTGCACCCTCTACTCTACCAACAGACTGCACCGTCTGCGCTACCAACAGACTGCACCGTCTACTCTACCAACAGACTGCATCGTCTACTCTACCAACAGACTGCACCCACTACTCTACCAACAGACTGCACCGTCTACTCTACCAACAGACTGCACCCTCTACTCTACCAACAGACTGCACCCTCTACTCTACCAACAGACTGCACCGTCTACTCTACCGACAGACTGCACCCTCTACTCTACCAACAGACTGCACCATCTACTCTACCAAAAGACTGCACCCTCTACTCTACCAACAGACTGCACCGTCTCCTCTACCAACAGACTGCACCCTCTACTCTACCAACAGACTGCACCGTCTACTCTACCAACAGACTGCACCCTCTACTCTACCAACAGACTGCACCATCTACTCTACCAAAAGACTGCATCCTCTACTCTACCAACAGACTGCACCGTCTCCTCTACCAACAGACTGCACCGTCTACTCTACCAATAGACTGCACCCTCTACTCTACCAACAGACTGCCCCGTCTACTCTACTAACAGACTGCACCGTCTACTCTACCAACAGACTGCACCCTCTACTCTACCAACAGACTGCACCGTCTACTCTACCACCAGACTGCACCGTTTACTCAACCAACAGACTGCACCGTCTACTCTACCAACAGACTGCACCCTCTACTCTACCAACAGACTGCACCGTCAACTCTACCAACAGACTCTACCAACAGACTGCACCCTCTACTCTACCAACAGACTGCACCGTCTACTCTACCAACAGACTGCACCCTCTACTCTACCAACAGACTGCACCGTCTACTTTACCAACAGACTGCACCGTCTACTCTACCAACAGACTGCACCCTCTACTCTACCAACAGACTGCACCGTCTACTCTACCAACAGACTGCACCCTCTACTCTACCAACAGACTGCACCGTCTACTCTACCAACAGACTGCACCCTCTACTCTACCAACAGACTGCACCCTCTACTCTACCAACAGACTGCACCCTCTACTCTACCAACAGACTGCACCCTCTACTCTACCAACAGACTGCACCATCTACTCTACCAACAGACTGCACCCTCTACTCTACCAACAGACTGCACCCTCTACTCTACCAACAGACTGCACCATCTACTCTACCGACAGACTGCACCCTCTACTCTACCAACAGACTGCACCGTCTACTCTACCAACAGACTGCACCGTCTACTCTACCAACAGACTGCACCCTCTACTCTAACAACAGACTGCACCGTCTACTCTACCAACAGACTGCACCCTCTACTCTACCGACAGACTGCACCCTCTACTCTACCAACAGACTGCCCCGTCTACTCTACCAACAGACTGCACCCTCTACTCTACCAACAGACTGCACCCTCTACTCTACCAACAGACTGCACCCTCTACTCTACCAACAGACTGCACCCTCTACTCTACCAACAGACTGCACCCTCTACTCTACCAACAGACTGCACCCTCTACTCTACCAACAAACTGCACCATCTACTCTACCAACAGACTGCACCCTCTACTCTACCAACAGACTGCACCCTCTACTCTACCAACAGACTGCACCATCTACTCTACCGACAGACTGCACCCTCTACTCTACCAACAGACTGCACAGTCTACTCTACCAACAGACTGCACCGTCTACTCTACCAACAGACTGCACCCTCTACTCTAACAACAGACTGCACCGTCTACTCTACCAACAGACTGCACCCTCTACTCTACCGACAGACTGCACCCTCTACTCTACCAACAGACTGCACCGTCTACTCTACCAACAGACTGCACCGTCTACTCTACCAACAGACTGCACCCTCTACTCTAACAACAGACTGCACCGTCTACTCTACCAACAGACTGCACCCTCTACTCTACCAACAGACTGCACCGTCTACTCTACCGACAGACTGCACCCTCTACTCTACCAACAGACTGCACCGTCTACTCTACCGACAGACTGCACCGTCTACTCTACCAACAGACTGCACCCTCTACTCTACCAACAGACTGCACCGTCTACTCTACCGACAGACTGCACCCTCTACTCTACCAACAGACTGCACCATCTACTCTACCAACAGACTGCACCCTCTACTCTACCAACAGACTGCACCGTCTACTCTACCGACAGACTGCACCCTCTACTCTACCAACAGACTGCACCATCTACTCTACCAACAGACTGCACCCTCTACTCTACCAACAGACTGCACCGTCTACTCTACCAACAGACTGCACCCTCTACTCTACCAACAGACTGCACCGTCTACTCTACCAATAGACTGCAACCTCTACTCTACCAACAGACTGCCCCGTCTACTCTACCAACAGACTGCACCGTCTACTCTACCAACAGACTGCACCCTCTACTCTACCAACAGACTGCACCCTCTACTCTACCAACAGACTGCACCGTCTACTCTACCAACAGACTGCACCGTTTACTCGACCAACAGACTGCACCGTCTACTCTACCAACAGACTGCACCGTCTACTCTACCAACAGACTGCACCCTCTACTCTACCAACAGACTGCACCCTCTACTCTACCAACAGACTGCACCGTCTACTCTACCAACAGACTGCACCGTCTACTCTACCAACAGACTGCACCGTCTACTCTACCAACAGACTGCACACTCTACTCCACCAACAGACTGCACCCTCTACTCTACCAACAGACTGCACCGTCTACTCTAACAACAGACTGCACCCTCTACTCTACCAAAAGACTGCACCCTCTACTCTACCAACAGACTGCACCCTCTACTCTACCAACAGACTGCACCGTCTGCGCTACCAACAGACTGCACCGTCTACTCTACCAACAGACTGCACCGTCTACTCTACCAACAGACTGCACCCACTACTCTACCAACAGACTGCACCGTCTACTCTACCAACAGACTGCACCATCTATTCTACCAACAGACTGCACCCTCTACTCTACCAACAGACTGCACCGTCTACTCTACCGACAGACTGCACCCTCTACTCTACCAACAGACTGCACCATCTACTCTACCAACAGACTGCACCCTCTACTCTACCAACAGACTGCACCGTCTACTCTACCAACAGACTGCACCCTCTACTCTACCAACAGACTGCACCCTCTACTCTACCAACAGACTGCACCATCTACTCTACCAACAGACTGCACCCTCTACTCTACCAACAGACTGCACCGTCTACTCTACCAATAGACTGCACCCTCTACTTTACCAACAGACTGCACCGTCTACTCTACCAACAGACTGCACCGTCTACTCTACCAATAGACTGCACCCTCTACTCTACCAACAGACTGCCCCGTCTACTCTACCAACAGACTGCACCATCTACTCTACCAACAGACTGCACCCTCTACTCTACCAACAGACTGCACCGTCTACTCTACCGACAGACTGCACCCTCTACTCTACCAACAGACTGCACCATCTACTCTACCAACAGACTGCACCCTCTACTCTACCAACAGACTGCACCCTCTACTCTACCAACAGACTGCCCCGTCTACTCTACTAACAGACTGCACCGTCTACTCTACCAACAGACTGCACCCTCTACTCTACCAACAGACTGCACCGTCTACTCTACCACCAGACTGCACCGTTTACTTGACCAACAGACTGCACCGTCTACTCTACCAACAGACTGCACCCTCTACTCTACCAACAGACTGCACCGTCTACTCTACCAACAGACTGCACCGTCTACTCTACCAACAGACTGCACCGTCTACTCTACCAACAGACTGCACCGTCTACTCTACCAACAGACTGCACCCTCTACTCCACCAACAGACTGCACCCTCTACTCTACCAACAGACTGCACCGTCTACTCTACCAACAGACTGCACCCTCTACTCTACCAACAGACTGCACCGTCTACTCTACCAACAGACTGCACCCTCTACTCTACCAACAGACTGCACCCTCTACTCTACCAACAGACTGCCCCGTCTACTCTACCAACAGACTGCACCGTCTACTCTACCAACAGACTGCACCCTCTACTCTACCAACAGACTGCACCGTCTACTCTACCGACAGACTGCACCCTCTACTCTACCAACAGACTGCACCATCTACTCTACCAACAGACTGCACCCTCTACTCTACCAACAGACTGCACCGTCTACTCTACCAACAGACTGCACCCTCTACTCTACCAACAGACTGCACCGTCTACTCTACCAATAGACTGCACCCTCTACTCTACCAACAGACTGCACCGTTTACTCGACCAACAGACTGCACCGTCTACTCTACCAACAGACTGCACCGTCTACTCTACCAACAGACTGCACCCTCTACTCTACCAACAGACTGCACCCTCTACTCTACCAACAGACTGCACCGTCTACTCTACCAACAGACTGCACCGTCTACTCTACCAACAGACTGCACCGTCTACTCTACCAACAGACTGCACCGTCTACTCTACCAACAGACTGCACCCTCTACTCCACCAACAGACTGCACCCTCTACTCTACCAACAGACTGCACCGTCTACTCTACCAACAGACTGCACCCTCTACTCTACCAAAAGACTGCACCCTCTACTCTACCAACAGACTGCACCCTCTACTCTACCAACAGACTGCACCGTCTGCGCTACCAACAGACTGCACCGTCTACTCTACCAACAGACTGCACCGTCTACTCTACCAACAGACTGCACCCACTACTCTACCAACAGACTGCACCGTCTACTCTACCAACAGACTGCACCATCTATTCTACCAACAGACTCCACCCTCTACTCTACCAACAGACTGCACCGTCTACTCTACCGACAGACTGCACCCTCTACTCTACCAACAGACTGCACCATCTACTCTACCAACAGACTGCACCCTCTACTCTACCAACAGACTGCACCGTCTACTCTACCAACAGACTGCACCCTCTACTCTACCAACAGACTGCACCGTCTACTCTACCAACAGACTGCACCGTCTACTCTACCAATAGACTGCACCCTCTACTCTACCAACAGACTGCCCCGTCTACTCTACCAACAGACTGCACCATCTACTCTACCAACAGACTGCACCCTCTACTCTACCAACAGACTGCACCGTCTACTCTACCGACAGACTGCACCCTCTACTCTACCAACAGACTGCACCATCTACTCTACCAACAGACTGCACCCTCTACTCTACCAACAGACTGCACCGTCTACTCTACCAACAGACTGCACCCTCTACTCTACCAACAGACTGCACCGTCTACTCTACCAACAGACTGCACCGTCTACTCTACCAATAGACTGCACCCTCTACTCTACCAACAGACTGCCCCGTCTACTCTACTAACAGACTGCACCGTCTACTCTACCAACAGACTGCACCCTCTACTCTACCAACAGACTGCACCGTCTACTCTACCACCAGACTGCACCGTTTACTTGACCAACAGACTGCACCGTCTACTCTACCAAGAGACTGCACCCTCTACTCTACCAACAGACTGCACCGTCTACTCTACCAACAGACTGCACCGTCTACTCTACCAACAGACTGCACCGTCTACTCTACCAACAGACTGCACCGTCTACTCTACCAACAGACTGCACCCTCTACTCCACCAACAGACTGCACCCTCTACTCTACCAACAGACTGCACCGTCTACTCTACCAACAGACTGCACCGTCTACTCTACCAACAGACTGCACTATCTAATCTACCGACAGACTGCACCCTCTACTCTACCAACAGACTGCACCATCTACTCTACCAACAGACTGCACCCTCTACTCTACCAACAGACTGCACCGTCTACTCTACCAACAGACTGCACCCTCTACTCTACCAACAGACTGCACCGTCTACTCTACCAACAGACTGCACCGTCTACTCTACCAATAGACTGCACCCTCTACTCTACCAACAGACTGCCCCGTCTACTCTACCAACAGACTGCACCATCTACTCTACCAACAGACTGCACCCTCTACTCTACCAACAGACTGCACCGTCTACTCTACCGACAGACTGCACCCTCTACTCTACCAACAGACTGCACCATCTACTCTACCAACAGACTGCACCCTCTACTCTACCAACAGACTGCACCGTCTACTCTACCAACAGACTGCACCCTCTACTCTACCAACAGACTGCACCGTCTACTCTACCAACAGACTGCACCGTCTACTCTACCAATAGACTGCACCCTCTACTCTACCAACAGACTGCCCCGTCTACTCTACTAACAGACTGCACCGTCTACTCTACCAACAGACTGCACCCTCTACTCTACCAACAGACTGCACCGTCTACTCTACCACCAGACTGCACCGTTTACTCGACCAACAGACTGCACCGTCTACTCTACCAACAGACTGCACCCTCTACTCTACCAACAGACTGCACCGTCTACTCTACCAACAGACTCTACCAACAGACTGCACCCTCTACTCTACCAACAGACTGCACCCTCTACTCTACCAACAGACTGCACCGTCTACTCTACCAACAGACTGCACCCTCTACTCTACCAACAGACTGCACCGTCTACTTTACCAACAGACTGCACCGTCTACTCTACCAACAGACTGCACCCTCTACTCTACCAACAGACTGCACCGTCTACTCTACCAACAGACTGCACCCTCTACTCTACCAACAGACTGCACCGTCTACTCTACCAACAGACTGCACCCTCTACTCTACCAACAGACTGCACCCTCTACTCTACCAACAGACTGCACCCTCTACTCTACCAACAGACTGCACTGTCTGCTCTACCAACAGACTGCACCGTCTACTTTACCAACAGACTGCACTCCGGTGGCTTGCTAGATAAAATCATCCCTTTCCTAAACTAGCCTTGGGTGGAGATAGCAATTTGGATTAGTGTTGTTATACTCAACAAAAATAAAAATAAAACATGTAAAGTGTTGGTCCATGGTTTATGAGCTGAAATAAATCACCCCAGAACTGTTCCATAATATAATTCTGTGCACACATTTGTTTACATCCCTGTTGTGGGCCGACAAACCAGAACTCCCACACATTGGCTAACCAAGCTATCTGCATTATGTCCCGCCACCCGCCAACCCCTCTTTTACGCTACTGCTACTCTCTGTTTATCATATATACATATTCACTAACCATATCTACATGTACATACTACCTCAGTCAGCCTGACTAACTGGTGTCTGGATGTAGCCTCGCTACTTTTAAAGCCTCTCTACTGTATATAGCCTCTCTACTGTATATAGCCTCTCTACTGTATATAGCCTCTCTACTTTTAAAGCCTCTCTACTGTATTTAGTCTCTCTACTGTATCTAGCCTCTCTACTGTATATAGCCTCTCTACTGTATATAGCCTGTCTTTTTACGGTTGTTTTATTTCTTTACTTACCTGTTGTTTACCTAATACCTTTTTTGCACTATTGGTTAGAGCCTGTAAGTAAGCATTTCACTGTAAGGTTGTTGTATTCGGTGCAGGTGACAAATAAACTTTGATTTGATTTGGTAAGTGAGCATATCTCCTTTGCCAAGATTATCTATCCACCTGACAGGTGTGGCATATAAAGAAGCTGATTAAACAGCATGATCATTACACAGGTGCACTTTGTGCTGGGGACAATAAAAGGTCACAATACAATTTGCAGTTTTGTCACACAACACAATTCCACAGGTTTCTAAAGTTTTTGAAGGAGTGTGCAATTGGCATGCTGATTGCAGGAATGTCAACCAGAGCTTTTGCCAGATATAAGTTGTCTCCAATGTTGTTTCAGAGAATTTTGCAGTACATCCAACCAGCCTCACAACTGCAGACCACGTGTAACCACGTCAGCCCAGGAACTCCACATCTGGCTTCTTCACCTGTGGGATCGCCTGAGACCGGTCACCCAGACAGTTGATGAAACTGAGGAGTATTTATGTCTATAATGAAGCCCTTTTGTGGGGAAAAACTTGGTCTGATTGGCTGGGCCTGGCACCCCAGCGGGTGCATCCCTGTCGAGTCATGTGAGAGTCCATGAGATTAGGGCCTAATGTACTCATTTCAAATAACTGATTTCCTTATATGAACTAAATAACATTTTTTGAAATTGTTTCATGTTGCAGTTATATTTTTGTTAAGTAATACTTAATTGTCCGTACTGGCCAATGATTATAACAACGATTCTGGTCCAACCATGAATTCATACATTGTGTATACAACTCGCCAATTTCCAGTCTCTTGACAACAACATAGACGAAATCCGAGTAAGGGTGGCATTCCAGAGAGACATCAGAGACTGTAACGTTCTTTGTTTCACGGAAACATGGCTCACTCGAGACACTTTATCGGAGTGGGTACAACCACCTGGTTTCTTCACGCATCGCGCCGACAGAAACAAACATCTCTCTGGTAAGAAGAAGGGCGGGGGTGTATGCCTTATGATTAACGAGACGTGGTGTGATCATAACAACATACAGGAACTCAAGTCCTTTTGTTCACCTGATTTAGAATTCCTCACAATCAAATTCCGACCACATTATCTACCAAGAGAATTCTCTTCGATCATAATCACAGTCATGTATATCCCCCCCAAGCAGACACATCGACGGCTCTGAAAGAACTTCAGTGGACTCTATGTAAACTGGAAACCACATATCCTGAGGCTGCATTTATTGTAACCAGGGATTTTAACAAAGATAATCTGAGAACAAGGTTCCGCAAACCCATGCTGATGCATGTCGATTGTGCTACCAGGACTGGCAAAACCCTAGACCACTAATATTCTAACTTCTGTGACGCATATAAGGCCCTCCCCCTTCAGAAAAACTGACCACGACTCCATTTTGTTGCTCCCAGCCTATAGACAGAAACTAAAACATTTTGTTGCTCCCGCTCCCGCAATGCTGGTCCGACCAATTGGATTCCACGCTTCAAGATTGCTTCGATCACGTGGACTGGGATATGTTCCGCATTGCGGCGAACAACAATATTGACGAATACGCTGACTCGGTGAGCGAGTTTATTAACAAGTGCGTCGGTGATGTCATGCCCACAGCATCTATTAAAACATTCCCCAACCAGAAACCGTGGATTGATGGCAGCATTTGTGCAAAACTGAACATGCAAACCACTGCTTTTAATCAGGGCAAGGTGACCGGAAACATGACCGAATACAAACAGAGTAGCTATTCCCTCCGCATGGCAATCAAACAAGCTAAGCATCAGTACAGAGACAAAGTGGAGTCGCAATTCAACGGCTGAGACACGAGAGGTATGTGGCAGAGTCTACAGTCAATCACAGACTACAAAAGAAAAACCAGCCTCGTCGCGGATCACGATGCCTTGCTCCCAGACGGACTAAACAACTTTTGCTTGCTTTGAGGACAATACAGTACCACTGACATGGCCCGCTACGGGCTCTCCTTCACTGTAGCCAACGTGAATAAAACATTTAAACGTGTTAACACTCGCCAGGCTGCAGGCCCAGACGGCATCCCCAGCCGCGCCCTCAGAGCATGCGCAGACCAGCTGGCTGGTGTGTTTACAGACATATTCAATCACTGCTTATCCCAGTCTGCTGTCCCCACATGCTTCCAGAGGGCCACCATTGTCCCCGTTCCCAAGAAAGCTAAGGTAACTGAGCTAAACGACTGTCACCCTGTAGCACTCACTACCGTCATCATGAAGTGCTTTGAGAGACTAGTCAAGGATCATATCACCTCCACCCTACCTGACACCCTAGACAAACTCCAATTTGCTTACCGCCCCAATAGGTCTACAGACGATGCAATCGCCATCACACTGCCCTAACCCATCTGGACAAGAGGAATACCTATGTAAGTATACTGTTAATCGATTACAGCTCAGCATTTAACACCATAGTATCCTCCAAACTTGTCATTAAGCTTGAGACGCTGGGGCTCGACCCCGCCCTGTGCAACTGGGTCCTGGACTTCCTGACGGGTTGCCCCCGGGTGGTGAGGGTAGGTAACAACATCTCCACCTGCTAATCCTCAACACTGGGGCCCCACAAGGGTGCGTTCCCAGCCCCATCCTGTACTCCCTGTTCACCCACGACTGCGTGGCCATGCACGCCTCCAACTCAATCATCAAGTTTGCAGACGACACTACAGTGGTAAGCTTGATTACCAACAACGATGGGACGGCCTACAGGGAGGAGGTGAGGGCCCTCGGAATGTGGTGTCAGGAAAAGCCCACTATATACATTGACGGGACAATAGTGGAGAGGCTTGAGAGTTTTAAGTTCCTCGGTGTACACATCACGGACAAAATGAAATGGTCCACCCACACAGACAGCGTAGTGAAGAAGGAGCAGCAGCGCCTATTCAACCTCAGGAGGCTAAAGAACACTCACAAACTTTTACAGATGCACAATCGAGAGCATCCTGTCGGGCTGTATCACCGCCTGCTACCGCAACTGCTTCTCCCACAACCGTAAGGCTCTCCAGAGGGTAGTGAGGTCTGCACAACGCATCACCGGGGGCAAACTACCTGCCCTCCAGGACACCTACACCACCCGATGTCACAGGAAGGCCAAAAAGATCATCAAGGACAACAACCACCCGAGCCACAGCCTGTTCACCCCGCTATCATCCAGAAGGCGAGGTCAGTACAGGTGAAAAACAGCTTCTATCTCAACGCCATCAGACTGTTCAACAGCCACCACTAACATTGAGTGGCTGCTGCCAACACACTGACTCAACTCCAGCCACTTTAGTAATGGAAAAATGTATGTAATAAATGTATCACTAGTCACTTTAAACAAAGCCACTTTATATAATGTTTACATACCCTACATTACTCATCTCATGTGTATATACTGCACTCTATGCCATCTAATGCATCTTGCCTATGCCTTTCGGCCATCGCTCATCCATATATTTGTATGTACATTTTCTTATTCACTCCTTTACACTTGTGTGCATAAGGTAGTTCTTGTGAAATTGTTAGATTACTTGTTAGATATTACTGCACGGTCGGAACTAGAAGCACAAGCATTTCGCCACACTCACATTAACATCTTGTCACACCCTGGTCTTAGTATTTTGTGTTTTCTTTATTATTTTGGTCAGGCCAGGGTGTGACATGAGTTTATTTATGTGGTGTGTTTTGTCTTGGGGTTTTTGTAGGTATTGGGATTGTGGTATAGTGGGGTTATCTAGGAAAGTCTATGGTTGCCTGGAGTGGTTCTCAATCATAGGTAGGTGTTTATCGTTGTCTCTGATTGGGAACCATATTTAGGCAGCCATATTCTTTGAGTGTTTCGTGGGTGATTGTTCCTGTCTCTGTGTTAGTTTGCACCAGTTTAGGCTGTTTCGGTTTTTTTCACATTACGTTTTTGTATTGTTTCATATTCATTAAAGATGTATCTAAATAACCACGCTGCATTTTGGTCCGACTCTCCTTCACCGCAAGAAAACCGTAACACATCTGCTAACCATGTGTTTGAGACATATACATTAGATTTGAATTGATTTGACACAGGAGTTGAATACCAAGAAGACAATGAAGGTTCCTGAGTGACCCAGTTACAATTTTGACTTAAATCTGCTTGAAAATCTCCGACAAGATTTGAAAATTGCTGTGTAGCCATGTGCACCAACATCTTGACAGAGCTAAAAGAATCCCCCAAATAATAATAGGCTAATAATTGAACAGTCCATATATATATATATATATGTATAAATCTCTTAAAGACTCTGTAATCACTGCTAACGGTGTGTCTAGCATGTATTACGGGAGCTGAATACTTATGCATCAACTATATTTTAGTTATTTAATTTCTATCAATCTTAAAATAGTTAATAAACATAAATCTTCCACTTGGACATTAGAATATTTTGTGTAGATTGTTGACAAAAAACAATTTTTATCCCACTTTTAACAACAACATGTGATATCCAAGGGGTATGATTACTTTTGCAAGGCACTGTAGTTTCAGTGCCTATAATGAGTTTTGAAGTGCTTTCTTAATTCCTTTTCAGAAGAGGATTAAACCACCCAGCCACCAGCCACCAGCCACCCAGCCACCCAACCAGCCACACAGCCAGCCAACCAGCCACACAACCACCCAGCCACACAACCACCCATCCGCCAACCACACAGCCACCAGCCACCTAGCCACCCAACCATCCTCCCCAGCCAACCAGACCCTATTTGCCTGTTTTTAAGTCCCATGCAACCTCCAGCCACAAATATTCAGATGACTGAATTGATAAATAACTGTCTGGGTGTTTTCCAGTCTAGTGGTTTGATGTGACCCCATGGTGCCACCACAGGGATTGACAACACTCTCCTTGAGGGCTTCAGCATTTGAAAGAAATCACTGAGACAAGTCTCTCCCCCGTTGCAGAGTTGATCCTTTCTCTCCCCTCTCTCCCCTCTCCCCCCTTCCTACCCCCCCCTCCTACCCCCTCTCCCCCCTCTCTCCCCCCTCCTACCCACTCTCTCCCCTCTCTCCCCCCTCCTACCCCATCTCTCCCCTCTCAGTGTTTCTCCCCTCCATCTCCCCCTCTCTCCCCTCTGTGTTTCTCCCCTCTCAGTGTTTCTCCCCTCCCCCTCCATCTCCCCCTCTCTCCCCTCTCAGTGTTTATCCCCTCTATCTCCCCCTCTCTCCCCTCTCAGTGTTTCTCCCCTCCCCCTCTATCTCCCTCTCAGTGTTTCTCCCCTCTATCTCCCGCTCTCTCCCCTCTCAGTGTTTCTCCCATCCCCCTCTATCTCCCTCTCAGTGTTTTTCCCCTCCATCTCCCCCTCTATCTCCTCTCCGTGTTTCTCCCCTCTCAGTGTTTCTCCCCTCCCCCTCCATCTCCCCCTCTCTCCCCTCTCAGTGTTTCTCCCCTCCATCTCCCCCTCTCTCCCCTCTCAGTGTTTCTCCTCTCCTGTTACTTCAAATGAGTAAAACAACAACATGCATTGGGAAAAATTAGCAGCGTGGTTCACTAATGAGCTGAGTGGTTCACTAATGAGCTGGGTGGTTCACTAATGAGCTGAGTAGTTCACTAATGAGTTGAGTGGTTCACTAATGGGCTGAGTGGTTCACTAATGAACTGAGTGGTTCACTAATGAGCTGTGTGGTTCACTATGAGCTTAGTGGTTCACTGATGAGTTGAGTGGTTCACTAATGAACTTAGGGGTTCACTAATGAGCTGAGTGGTTCACTAATGAGCTGAGTAGTTCACTAATGAGTTGAGTGGTTCACTAATGGGCTGAGTGGTTCACTAATGAACTGAGTGGTTCACTAAGGGGCTGAGTGGTGCACTAATGAGCTGAGTGGTTCACTAATGGGCTGAGTGGTTCACTAATGAACTGAGTGGTTCACTAATGAACTGAAGGGTTCACTAATGAACTGAGTGGTTCACTAATGTGCAGCTGAGATATGACTTTTGGATTTTCAGCTTGGAAGAGGGGGGTGAGAGTGGAGGAGGGGGAGAGGAGGAGGGGGAGGGTACATTTATTCTCACCCCATGCTATTGAACGATTCAAAATGGACTCCTCTCAACGCTGGGTTCAGGTGTGCCTTGAAATGTAGTGAGGTGAAATCAGTATGCTTTCAGTGTGTCCCAAATGGCACCATTTTCCCGATATAGTGCACTACTAGTGACCAGAGCCCTATTCCCTAAATAGTGCACTACTAGTGACCAGAGCCCTATTCCCTAAATAGTGCACTACTAGTGACCAGAGCCCTATTCCCTAAATAGTGCACCACATTTATCAGCGGAATAGGGTGCTACCGAGTGCTCTCTCTCTGTCACTCTCCTCCTGTCTCTCTCTCTCTCTCTCCCTTCCCTCTCTCTCTCTCTCTCTCTCTCTCTCTCTCTCTCTCTCTCTCTCTCTCTCTGTCACTCTCCCCCAACTCTCTCTCTCTCTCTCTCTCTCTCTCTCTCTCTCTCTCTGCCACTCTCCCTGAACTCTCTCTCTCTCTCTCTCTCTCTCTCTCTCTGGCACTCCCCCCTCTCTCTCTCTGTCACTCCCCCCTCTCTCTCGGTCACTCTCCCCCTCTCTCTCTCTGTCACTCTCCCCCAAATCTCTCTCTCTCTCTGTCACTCTCCCCCACTCGCTCTCGGTCTCTCTGTCATTCCCTCTCTCTCTCTCTCTCTCTGTCACTTCCCCCCCCTCTTTTTCTCTCTCTCTCTCTCTCTCTCTCTCTCTCTCTCTCTGTCACTCTCCCCCACTCGCTCTCGGTCTCTCTGTCATTCCCTCTCTCTCTCTCTCTCTCTGTCACTTCCCCCCCCTCTTTTTCTCTCTCTCTCTCTCTCTCTCTCTCTGTCGGTCTCCCCCCTCTCTCTATCTCTCTCTCTCTCTCTCTCTCTCCCTCTCTCTATCTCTCTCTCCCCTCTCTCTCTCTCTCTGTCATGCCCCCTCCCCACTCTCTCTATCTATTCAAATATATTTACTTTATATATTTTATATATTTACTTTTATATTTTTGACATTTTGTCAGGAAATGCAGCTCCGTCTCAGGTTCTGCTGTTGTGCAGTGGTTGCACAGCCTTTCCTCTACAGGGAGCCAGGTTCTGCTGTTGTGCAGTGGTTGCACAGCCTTTCCTCTACAGGGAGCCAGGTTCTGCTGTTGTGCAGTGGTTGCACAGCCTTTCCTCTACAGGGAGCCAGGTTTTGCTGTTGTGCAGTGGTTGCACAGCCTTTCCTCTACAGAGAGCCAGGTTTTCCTGTATCTTCCCTTCTCAATGGCAAGGCTGTGCTCACTGAGCCTGTACTTTGTCAAGGTTTTGATCAGTAACCATGGTCAAATAGTTAGCTAGAGTGTACTGTCGATTTAGGGCCAGATAGCACTGCATTTAGCTTTGTGCTTGGGTTTCCCAATAAGTAATGTAGTTTTGTTTTGACTGTGTTGTAATTTGGTTTATTCTGATTGATTGGATGTTCTGGTCCTGAGGCTTCAGTGTGTTAGTAGAGCAGGTTAGTGAACTCAGCCCCAGGACCAGCTGGATGAGGAGACTGAGGCTTCAGTGTGCTAGTAGAGCTTGTTAGTGAACTCAGCCCCAGGACCAGCTGGATGAGGGGACTGAGACTTCAGTGTGTTAGTAGAACAGGTTAGTGAACTCAGCCCCAGGACAGCTTGGATGAGAGGACTGAGGCTTCAGTGTGTTAGTAGAACAGGTTAGTGAACTCAGACCCAGGACCAGCTGGATGAGGGGACTGAGGCTTCAGTGTGTTAGTAGAACAGGTTAGTGAACTCAGCCCCAGGACCAGCTGGATGGGAGGACTGAGGCTTCAGTGTGTTAGTAGAACAGGTTAGTGAACTCAGCCCCAGGACCAGCTGGATGAGAGGACTGAGGCTTCAGTGTGTTAGTAGAGCAGGTTAGTGAACTCAGCCCCAGGACCAGCTGGATGAGGAGACTGAGGCTTCAGTGTGCTAGTAGAGCAGGTTAGTGAACTCAGCCCCAGGACCAGCTGGATGAGGAGACTGAGGCTTCAGTGTGCTAGTAGAGCAGGTTAGTGAACTCAGCCCCAGGACCAGCTGGATGAGGAGACTGAGGCTTCAGTGTGTTAGTAGAACAGGTTAGTGAACTCAGCCCCAGGACCAGCTGGATGAGGGGACTGAGGCTTCAGTGTGTTAGTAGAACAGGTTAGTGAACTCAGCCCCAGGACCAGCTGGATGAGGGGACTGAGGCTTCAGTGTGTTAGTAGAACAGGTTAGTGAACTCAGCCCCAGGACCAGCTGGATGATGGGACTGAGGCTTCAGTGTGTTAGTAGAACAGGTTAGTGAACTCAGCCCCAGGACCAGCTGGATGAGGGGACTGAGGCTTCAGTGTGTTAGTAGAACAGGTTAGTGAACTCAGCCCCAGGACCAGCTGGATGAGGGGACTGAGGCTTCAGTGTGTTAGTAGAACAGGTTAGTGAACTCAGCCCCAGGACCAGCTGGATGAGAGGACTGAGGCTTCAGTGTGTTAGTAGAACAGGTTAGTGAACTCAGGACCAGGACCAGCTGGATGAGGGGACTGAGGCTTCAGTGTGTTAGTAGAACAGGTTTGTGAACTCAGGACCAGCTGGATGAGGGGACTCTTTTCTTTGCTCAGCTCTTGTCATTGCAGGGCTTGGTAATGATATGAGAGGGTGTCACTGTATTTTAAAGGTTTCCAAAACTTAATTACCATTTTTTGAGTTTTTATTATTAGTGGATATTGGCCTAATTCTGTGCTGCATGCATTGTGTGTAGTTTTCCTTACAGAACTCTGCATTGCAGGGTTTCAATCGGTTGTTTGTCCCATTTGGTGAAATCTTGTTTTGCAAGTGGACCCTACACCTTGCTGCCATAAAGTGCAATTGGTTCAATGACATTTTCAATTAATTTTAGACAAATTTGAATAATTATTTTAATGGGGTAGAATGCCCTGCGTGCTTTCTCTCTCAGTTCATTCACTGCCTCATTAAGGTGTCCAGTTGAGCTTATTTTTAAACCTGAGTAATTGCAGTGTGTGCAGTACTCTATATATTTTGTACCAATTGAGAACTTTGGTCTAATTCCCTGAGATCTGGATCTTCTCTGAAAAATCATTATTTTAGTATTTTTGGTATTTTTGGGGCTTGCTGCCAGGGCCCAGGTCTGGTAGTACTGCTCTAGCAGGTCCAGGCTCTGCTGCAGGCCATGTGCTGTGGGTGACAGCAGGCATAGGTCATCTGCGAAGAGCAGGTATTTATCTTCTGAATTGTGGAGACTAACACCAGGGGCTGAGGATTTTTCTAGAATAGTGGCCAACTCGTTGATATAAATATTGAAGTGTGCAAGGCTCAGATTACAACCCTGAAGAAGGCCCCGCCCCTGGTTAAATAATTATGTTATTTTCTTGCCAGTCTCACTGCTGCACGTATTGCCAGTAGACGTTGATTTAATTATGTCATGTGTTTTTTGGAAGTCGATAAGTTTATTTTGCTATTATTTTGGAGGAATTATTATTTATCTATTATTTTGTTTATCTATCAGGGTGTGTAGGGTGTAAATATGATTGGTTGTGTAATGTTTTGGTATAAATCCAATTGGGCTTTTACTCAAAAACTTGTGCTTATTGACCTTCCCCAGGTTACTGTTCACACAAACGCCTCTGGAATTGTTTGTGTCAAATTTGTCTCCGTACTTAAATATTGGAGTAATGAGTCCTCGTCAGGGAACCTACAGAATAAACTAAACCTAAACTCAGGATCAAATTAAACTAAACCTAAATTCAGGATCAAATTAAACTAAACCTAAACTCAGGATCAAAGGATAAACAAAACTAAACCTAAACTCAGGATGAACTAAACTAAACCTAAACTCAGGATCAAATTAAACAAAACCTAAACTCAGGATCAAAGGATGAACGAAACCTAAACTCAGGATAAACTCAACCTAAACTCAGGATAAACTAAACTAAACCTAAACTTATGATAAATTAAACTAAACCTACACTCAGGATCAAATTAAACAGTTTTAATATAGCCAATTGAAATTTTGCACTAGTGAGTTTGAGCATCTCATTTAGGATGCCAACAGGTCTGCAGGCTTTTTAAAATTTGAGAGCCTGAAGTTTCTTATAGAGCTCCTGGTCAGTAATAGTTTAGTTTCTGATAGAGCTCCTGGTCAGTAATAGTTTAGTTTCTGATAGAGCTCCTGGTCAGTAATAGTTTAGTTTCTTATAGAGCTCCTGGTCAGTAAGAGTTTAGTTTCTTATAGAGCTCCTGGTCAGTAATAGTTTAGTTTCTTATAGAGCTCCTGGTCAGTAATAGTTTAGTTTCTTATAGAGCTCCTGGTCAGTAATAGTTTAGTTTCTGATAGAGCTCCTGGTCAGTAATAGTTTAGTTTCTTATAGAGCTCCTGGTCAGTAATAGTTTCTTATAGAGCTCCTGGTCAGTAATTGTTTAGTTTCTTATAGAGCTCCTGGTCAGTAATAGTTTAGTTTCTTATAGAGCTCCTGGTCAGTAATAGTTTAGTTTCTTATAGAGCTCCTGGTCAGTAATAGTTTAGTTTCTTATAGAGCTCCTGGTCAGTAATAGTTTAGTTTCTGATAGAGCTCCTGGTCAGTAATAGTTTAATGTCTTATAGAGCTCCTGGTCAGTAATAGTTTAGTTTCTAATAGAGCTCCTGGTCAGTAATAGTTTAGTGTCTTATAGAGCTCCTGGTCAGTAATAGTTTAGTTTCTTATAGAGCTCCTGGTCAGTAATAGTTTAGTTTCTTATAGAGCTCCTGGTCCGTAATAGTTTAGTTTCTGATAGAGCTCCTGGTCAGTAATAGTTTAGTTTCTGATAGAGCTCCTGGTCAGTAATAGTTTAGTTTCTTATAGAGCTCCTGGTCAGTAATAGTTTCTTATAGAGCTCTTGGTCAGTAATTGTTTAGTTTCTTATAGAGCTCCTGGTCAGTAATAGTTTAGTTTCTTATAGAGCTCCTGGTCAGTAATAGTTTAGTTTCTTATAGAGCTCCTGGTCAGTAATAGTTTAGTTTCTTATAGAGCTCCTGGTCAGTAATAGTTTAGTTTCTGATAGAGCTCCTGGTCAGTAATAGTTTAATGTCTTATAGAGCTCCTGGTCAGTAATAGTTTAGTTTCTAATAGAGCTCCTGGTCAGTAATAGTTTAGTGTCTTATAGAGCTCCTGGTCAGTAATAGTTTAGTTTCTTATAGAGCTCCTGGTCAGTAATAGTTTAGTTTCTTATAGAGCTCCTGGTCCGTAATAGTTTAGTTTCTGATAGAGTTCCTGGACAGTAATAGTTTAGTTTCTTATAGAGCTCCTGGTCAGTAATAGTTTAGTTTCTTATAGAGCTCCTGGTCAGTAATAGTTTAGTTTCTTATAGAGCTCCTGGTCAGTAATAGTTTAGTTTCTTATAGAGCTCCTGGTCAGTAATAGTTTAGTTTCTTATAGAGCTCCTGGTCAGTAATAGTTTAGTTTCTTATAGAGCTCCTGGTCAGTAATAGTTTAGTTTCTTATAGAGCTCCTGGTCAGTAATAGTTTAGTTTCTTATAGAGCTCCTGGTCAGTAATAGTTTAGTTTCTTATAGAGCTCCTGGTCAGTAATAGTTTAGTTTCTGATAGAGCTCCTGGTCAGTAATAGTTTAGTTTCTTATAGAGCTCCTGGTCAGTAATAGTTTAGTTTCTGATAGAGCTCCTGGTCAGTAATAGTTTAGTTTCTTATAGAGCTCCTGGTCAGTAATAGTTAGTTTCTTATAGAGCTCCTGGTCAGTAATAGTTTAGTTTCTTATAGAGCTCCTGGTCAGTAATAGTTTCTTATAGAGCTCCTGGTCAGTAATAGTTTAGTTTCTTATAGAGCTCCTGGTCAGTAATAGTTTAGTTTCTTATAGAGCTCCTGGTCAGTAATAGTTTAGTTTCTTATAGAGCTCCTGGTCAGTAATAGTTTAGTTTCTTATAGAGCTCCTGGTCAGTAATAGTTTAGTTTCTTATAGAGCTCCTGGTCAGTAATAGTTTAGTTTCTTATAGAGCTCCTGGTCAGTAATAGTTTAGTTTCTGATAGAGCTCCTGGACAGTAATAGTTTAGTTTCTTATAGAGCTCCTGGTCAGTAATAGTTTAGTTTCTTATAGAGCTCCTGGTCAGTAATAGTTTAGTTTCTTATAGAGCTCCTGGTCAGTAATAGTTTAGTTTCTTATAGAGCTCCTGGTCAGTAATAGTTTAGTTTCTTATAGAGCTCCTGGTCAGTAATAGTTTAGTGTCTTATAGAGCTCCTGGTCAGTAATAGTTTAGTTTCTTATAGAGCTCCTGGTCAGTAATAGTTTAGTTTCTTATAGAGCTCCTGGTCAGTAATAGTTTAGTTTCTGATAGAGCTCCTGGACAGTAATAGTTTAGTTTCTTATAGAGCTCCTGGTCAGTAATAGTTTAGTTTCTTATAGAGCTCCTGGTCAGTAATAGTTTAGTTTCTTATAGAGCTCCTGGTCAGTAATAGTTTAGTTTCTTATAGAGCTCCTGGTCAGTAATAGTTTAGTTTCTTATAGAGCTCCTGGTCAGTAATAGTTTAGTTTCTTATAGAGCTCCTGGTCAGTAATAGTTTAGTTTCTTATAGAGCTCCTGGTCAGTAATAGTTTAGTTTCTTATAGAGCTCCTGGTCAGTAATAGTTTAGTTTCTGATAGAGCTCCTGGTCAGTAATAGTTTAGTTTCTTATAGAGCTCCTGGTCAGTAATAGTTTAGTTTCTGATAGAGCTCCTGGTCAGTAATAGTTTCTTATAGAGCTCCTGGTCAGTAATAGTTTAGTTTCTTATAGAGCTCCTGGTCAGTAATAGTTTAGTTTCTGATAGAGCTCCTGGTCAGTAATAGTTTAGTTTCTTATAGAGCTCCTGGTCAGTAATAGTTTAGTTTCTGATAGAGCTCCTGGTCAGTAATAGTTTAGTTTCTTATAGAGCTCCTGGTCAGTAATAGTTAGTTTCTTATAGAGCTCCTGGTCAGTAATAGTTTAGTTTCTTATAGAGCTCCTGGTCAGTAATAGTTTCTTATAGAGCTCCTGGTCAGTAATAGTTTAGTTTCTTATAGAGCTCCTGGTCAGTAATTGTTTAGTTTCTTATAGAGCTCCTGGTCAGTAATAGTTTAGTTTCTTATAGAGCTCCTGGTCAGTAATAGTTTAGTTTCTTATAGAGCTCCTGGTCAGTAATAGTTTAGTGTCTTATAGAGCTCCTGGTCAGTAATAGTTTAGTTTCTTATAGAGCTCCTGGTCAGTAATAGTTTAGTTTCTTATAGAGCTCCTGGTCAGTAATAGTTTAGTTTCTGATAGAGCTCCTGGACAGTAATAGTTTAGTTTCTTATAGAGCTCCTGGTCAGTAATAGTTTAGTTTCTTATAGAGCTCCTGGTCAGTAATAGTTTAGTTTCTTATAGAGCTCCTGGTCAGTAATAGTTTAGTTTCTTATAGAGCTCCTGGTCAGTAATAGTTTAGTTTCTTATAGAGCTCCTGGTCAGTAATAGTTTAGTTTCTTATAGAGCTCCTGGTCAGTAATAGTTTAGTTTCTTATAGAGCTCCTGGTCAGTAATAGTTTAGTTTCTTATAGAGCTCCTGGTCAGTAATAGTTTAGTTTCTGATAGAGCTCCTGGTCAGTAATAGTTTGGTTTCTTATAGAGCTCCTGGTCAGTAATAGTTTAGTTTCTGATAGAGCTCCTGGTCAGTAATAGTTTAGTTTCTTATAGAGCTCCTGGTCAGTAATAGTTAGTTTCTTATAGAGCTCCTGGTCAGTAATAGTTTAGTTTCTTATAGAGCTCCTGGTCAGTAATAGTTTCTTATAGAGCTCCTGGTCAGTAATAGTTTAGTTTCTTATAGAGCTCCTGGTCAGTAATAGTTTAGTTTCTTATAGAGCTCCTGGTCAGTAATAGTTTAGTTTCTTATAGAGCTCCTGGTCAGTAATAGTTTAGTTTCTTATAGAGCTCCTGGTCAGTAATAGTTTAGTTTCTTATAGAGCTCCTGGTCAGTAATAGTTTAGTTTCTTATAGTGCTCCTGGTCAGTAATAGTTTAGTTTCTTATAGAGCTCCTGGTCAGTAATAGTTTAGTTTCTTATAGAGCTCCTGGTCAGTAATAGTTAGTTTCTTATAGAGCTCCTGGTCAGTAATATTTTAGTTTCTGATAGAGCTCCTGGTCAGTAATAGTTTAGTGTCTTATAGAGCTCCTGGTCAGTAATAGTTTAGTTTCTTATAGAGCTCCTGGTCAGTAATAGTTTAGTGTCTTATAGAGCTCCTGGTCAGTAATAGTTTAGTTTCTTATAGAGCTCCTGGTCAGTAATAGTTTAGTGTCTTATAGAGCTCCTGGTCAGTAATAGTTTAGTTTCTTATAGAGCTCCTGGTCAGTAATAGTTTAGTTTCTTATAGAGCTCCTGGTCAGTAATAGTTTAGTTTCTGATAGAGCTCCTGGACAGTAATAGTTTAGTTTCTTATAGAGCTCCTGGTCAGTAATAGTTTAGTTTCTTATAGAGCTCCTGGTCAGTAATAGTTTAGTTTCTTATAGAGCTCCTGGTCAGTAATAGTTTAGTTTCTTATAGAGCTCCTGGTCAGTAATAGTTTAGTTTCTTATAGTGCTCCTGGTCAGTAATAGTTTAGTTTCTTATAGAGCTCCTGGTCAGTAATAGTTTAGTTTCTTATAGAGCTCCTGGTCAGTAATAGTTTAGTTTCTTATAGAGGTCCTGGTCAGTAATAGTTTAGTTTCTTATATAGCTCCTGGTCAGTAATAGTTTAGTGTCTTATAGAGCACCTGGTCAGTAATAGTTTAGTGTCTTATAGAGCTCCTGGTCAGTAATAGTTTCTTATAGAGCTCCTGGTCAGTAATAGTTTAGTTTCTTATAGAGCTCCTGGTCAGTAATAGTTTAGTTTCTTATAGAGCTCCTGGTCAGTAATAGTTTAGTTTCTTATAGAGCTCCTGGTCAGTAATAATTTAGTTTCTTATGGAGCTCCTGGTCAGTAATAGTTTAGTTTCTTATAGAGCTCCTGGTCAGTAATAGTTAGTTTCTTATAGAGCTCCTGGTCAGTAATAGTTTAGTTTCTTATAGAGCTCCTGGTCAGTAATAGTTTAGTTTCTTATAGAGCTCCTGGTCAGTAATAGTTTAGTGTCTTATAGAGCTCCTGGTCAGTAATAGTTTAGTTTCTTATAGAGCTCCTGGTCAGTAATAGTTTAGTTTCTTATAGAGCTCCTGGTCAGTAATAGTTTAGTTTCTGATAGAGCTCCTGGACAGTAATAGTTTAGTTTCTTATAGAGCTCCTGGTCAGTAATAGTTTAGTTTCTTATAGAGCTCCTGGTCAGTAGTAGTTTAGTTTCTGATAGAGCTCCTGGTCAGTAATAGTTTAGTTTCTTATAGAGCTCCTGGTCAGTAATAGTTCGTTTCTTATAGAGCTCCTGGTCAGTAATAGTTTAGTTTCTTATAGAGCTCCTGGTCAGTAATAGTTTCTTATAGAGCTCCTGGTCAGTAATAGTTTAGTTTCTTATAGAGCTCCTGGTCAGTAATAGTTTAGTTTCTTATAGAGCTCCTGGTCAGTAATAGTTTAGTTTCTTATAGAGCTCCTGGTCAGTAATAGTTTAGTTTCTTATGGAGCTCCTGGTCAGTAATAGTTTAGTTTCTTATAGAGCTCCTGGTCAGTAATAGTTTAGTTTCTTATAGAGCTCCTGGTCAGTAATAGTTTAGCTTCTTATAGAGCTCCTGGTCAGTAATAGTTTAGTTCCTTATAGAGCTCCTGGTCAGTAATAGTTCGTTTCTTATAGAGCTCCTGGTCAGTAATAGTTTAGTTTCTGATAGAGCTCCTGGTCAGTAATAGTTTAGTGTCTTATAGAGCTCCTGGTCAGTAATAGTTTAGTTTCTTATAGAGCTCCTGGTCAGTAATAGTTTAGTGTCTTATAGAGCTCCTGGTCAGTAATAGTTTAGTTTCTTATAGAGCTCCCGGTCAGTAATAGTTTAGTGTCTTATAGAGCTCCTGGTCAGTAATAGTTTAGTTTCTTATAGAGCTCCTGGTCAGTAATAGTTTAGTTTCTTATAGAGCTCCTGGTTAGTAATAGTTTAGTTTCTGATAGAGCTCCTGGATAGTAATAGTTTAGTTTCTTATAGAGCTCCTGGTCAGTAATAGTTTAGTTTCTGATAGAGCTCCTGGTCAGTAATAGTTTAGTTTCTTATAGAGCTCCTGGTCAGAAATAGTTTAGTTTCTTATAGAGCTCCTGGTCGGTAATAATTTAGTTTCTTATAGAGCTCCTGGTCAGTAATAGTTTAGTTTCTTATAGAGCTCCTGGTCAGTAATAGTTTAGTTTCTTATAGAGCTCCTGGTCAGTAATAGTTTAGTTTCTTATAGAGCTCCTGGTCAGTAATAGTTTAGTTTCTTATAGAGCTCCTGGTCAGTAATAGTTTAGTTTCTTATAGAGCTCCTGGTCAGTAATAGTTTAGTTTCAGATAGAGCTCCTAGTCAGTAATAGTTTAGTTTCTTATAGAGCTCCTGGTCAGTAATAGTTAGTTTCTTATAGAGCTCCTGGTCAGTAATAGTTTAGTTTCTTATAGAGCTCCTGGTCAGTAATAGTTTAGTTTCTTATAGTGCTCCTGGTCAGTAATAGTTTAGTTTCTTATAGAGCTCCTGGTCAGTAATAGTTTAGTTTCTTATAGAGCTCCTGGTCAGTAATAGTTTAGTTTCTTATAGAGCTCCTGGTCAGTAATAGTTAGTTTCTTATAGAGCTCCTGGTCAGTAATATTTTAGTTTCTGATAGAGCTCCTGGTCAGTAATAGTTTAGTGTCTTATAGAGCTCCTGGTCAGTAATAGTTTAGTTTCTTATAGAGCTCCTGGTCAGTAATAGTTTAGTGTCTTATAGAGCTCCTGGTCAGTAATAGTTTAGTTTCTTATAGAGCTCCTGGTCAGTAATAGTTTAGTGTCTTATAGAGCTCCTGGTCAGTAATAGTTTAGTTTCTTATAGAGCTCCTGGTCAGTAATAGTTTAGTTTCTTATAGAGCTCCTGGTCAGTAATAGTTTAGTTTCTGATAGAGCTCCTGGTCAGTAATAGTTTAGTTTCTTATAGAGCTCCTGGTCAGTAATAGTTTAGTTTCTTATAGAGCTCCTGGTCAGTAATAGTTTAGTTTCTTATAGAGCTCCTGGTCAGTAATAGTTTAGTTTCTTATAGAGCTCCTGGTCAGTAATAGTTTAGTTTCTTATAGTGCTCCTGGTCAGTAATAGTTTAGTTTCTTATAGAGCTCCTGGTCAGTAATAGTTTAGTTTCTTATAGAGCTCCTGGTCAGTAATAGTTTAGTTTCTTATAGAGGTCCTGGTCAGTAATAGTTTAGTTTCTTATATAGCTCCTGGTCAGTAATAGTTTAGTGTCTTATAGAGCTCCTGGTCAGTAATAGTTTAGTGTCTTATAGAGCTCCTGGTCAGTAATAGTTTCTTATAGAGCTCCTGGTCAGTAATAGTTTAGTTTCTTATAGAGCTCCTGGTCAGTAATAGTTTCTTATAGAGCTCCTGGTCAGTAATAGTTTAGTTTCTTATAGAGCTCCTGGTCAGTAATAGTTTAGTTTCTTATAGAGCTCCTGGTCAGTAATAGTTTAGTTTCTTATAGAGCTCCTGGTCAGTAATAATTTAGTTTCTTATAGAGCTCCTGGTCAGTAATAGTTTAGTTTCTTATAGAGCTCCTGGTCAGTAATAGTTAGTTTCTTATAGAGCTCCTGGTCAGTAATAGTTTAGTTTCTTATAGAGCTCCTGGTCAGTAATAGTTTAGTTTCTTATAGAGCTCCTGGTCAGTAATAGTTTAGTGTCTTATAGAGCTCCTGGTCAGTAATAGTTTAGTTTCTTATAGAGCTCCTGGTCAGTAATAGTTTAGTTTCTTATAGAGCTCCTGGTCAGTAATAGTTTAGTTTCTGATAGAGCTCCTGGACAGTAATAGTTTAGTTTCTTATAGAGCTCCTGGTCAGTAATAGTTTAGTTTCTTATAGAGCTCCTGGTCAGTAGTAGTTTAGTTTCTGATAGAGCTCCTGGTCAGTAATAGTTTAGTTTCTTATAGAGCTCCTGGTCAGTAATAGTTTGTTTCTTATAGAGCTCCTGGTCAGTAATAGTTTAGTTTCTTATAGAGCTCCTGGTCAGTAATAGTTTCTTATAGAGCTCCTGGTCAGTAATAGTTTAGTTTCTTATAGAGCTCCTGGTCAGTAATAGTTTAGTTTCTTATAGAGCTCCTGGTCAGTAATAGTTTAGTTTCTTATAGAGCTCCTGGTCAGTAATAGTTTAGTTTCTTATAGAGCTCCTGGTCAGTAATAGTTTAGTTTCTTCTAGAGCTCCTGGTCAGTAATAGTTTAGTTTCTTATAGAGCTCCTGGTCAGTAATAGTTTAATATCTTCTAGAGCTCCTGGTCAGTAATAGTTGAGTTTCTTATAGAGCTCCTGGTTAGTAATAGTTTAGTTTCTTATAGAGCTCCTGGTCAGTAATAGTTTAGTTTCTTATGGAGCTCCTGGTCAGTAATAGTTTAGTTTCTTATAGAGCTCCTGGTCAGTAATAGTTTAGTTTCTTATGGAGCTCCTGGTCAGTAATAGTTTAGTTTCTTATAGAGCTCCTGGTCAGTAATAGTTTAGTTTCTTATAGAGCTCCTGGTCAGTAATAGTTTAGCTTCTTATAGAGCTCCTGGTCAGTAATAGTTTAGTTCCTTATAGAGCTCCTGGTCAGTAATAGTTAGTTTCTTATAGAGCTCCTGGTCAGTAATAGTTTAGTTTCTGATAGAGCTCCTGGTCAGTAATAGTTTAGTGTCTTATAGAGCTCCTGGTCAGTAATAGTTTAGTTTCTTATAGAGCTCCTGGTCAGTAATAGTTTAGTGTCTTATAGAGCTCCTGGTCAGTAATAGTTTAGTTTCTTATAGAGCTCCCGGTCAGTAATAGTTTATTGTCTTATAGAGCTCCTGGTCAGTAATAGTTTAGTTTCTTATAGAGCTCCTGGTCAGTAATAGTTTAGTTTCTTATAGAGCTCCTGGTTAGTAATAGTTTAGTTTCTGATAGAGCTCCTGGATAGTAATAGTTTAGTTTCTTATAGAGCTCCTGGTCAGTAATAGTTTAGTTTCTGATATAGCTCCTGGTCAGTAATAGTTTAGTTTCTTATAGAGCTCCTGGTCAGAAATAGTTTAGTTTCTTATAGAGCTCCTGGTCGGTAATAGTTTAGTTTCTTATAGAGCTCCTGGTCAGTAATAGTTTAGTTTCTTATAGAGCTCCTGGTCAGTAATAGTTTAGTTTCTTATAGAGCTCCTGGTCAGTAATAGTTTAGTTTCTTATAGAGCTCCTGGTCAGTAATAGTTTAGTTTCTTATAGAGCTCCTGGTCAGTAATAGTTTAGTTTCTTATAGAGCTCCTGGTCAGTAATAGTTTAGTTTCAGATAGAGCTCCTGGTCAGTAATAGTTTAGTTTCTTATGGAGCTCCTGGTCAGTAATAGTTTAGTTTCTTATAGAGATCCTGGTCAGTAATAGTTTAGTTTCTTATAGAGCTCCTGGTCAGTAATAGTTTAGCTTCTTATAGAGCTCCTGGTCAGTAATAGTTTAGTTCCTTATATAGCTCCTGGTCAGTAATAGTTAGTTTCTTATAGAGCTCCTGGTCAGTAATAGTTTAGTTCCTTATATAGCTCCTGGTCAGTAATAGTTAGTTTCTTATAGAGCTCTTGGTCAGTAATAGTTTAGTTTCTGATAGCGCTCCTGGTCAGTAATAGTTTAGTGTCTTATAGAGCTCCTGGTCAGTAATAGTTTAGTTTCTTATAGAGCTCCTGGTCAGTAATAGTTTAGTGTCTTATAGAGCTCCTGGTCAGTAATAGTTTAGTTTCTTATAGAGCTCCTGGTCAGTAATAGTTTAGTGTCTTATAGAGCTCCTGGTCAGTAATAGTTTAGTTTCTTATAGAGCTCCTGGTCAGTAATAGTTTAGTTTCTTATAGAGCTCCTGGTCAGTAATAGTTTAGTTTCTGATAGAGCTCCTGGACAGTAATAGTTTAGTTTCTTATAGAGCTCCTGGTCAGTAATAGTTTAGTTTCTTATAGAGCTCCTGGTCAGTAATAGTTTAGTTTCTTATAGAGCTCCTGGTCAGTAATAGTTTAGTTTCTTATAGAGCTCCTGGTCAGTAATAGTTTAGTTTCTTATAGAGCTCCTGGTCAGTAATAGTTTAGTTTCTTATAGAGCTCTTGGTCAGTAATAGTTTAGTTTCTGATAGCGCTCCTGGTCAGTAATAGTTTAGTGTCTTATAGAGCTCCTGGTCAGTAATAGTTTAGTTTCTTATAGAGCTCCTGGTCAGTAATAGTTTAGTTTCTTATAGAGCTCCTGGTCAGTAATAGTTTAGTTTCTTATAGAGCTCCTGGTCAGTAATAGTTTAGTTTCTTATAGAGCTCCTGGTCAGTAATAGTTTAGTTTCTTATAGAGCTCCTGGTCAGTAATAGTTTAGTTTCTTATAGAGCTCCTGGTCAGTAATAGTTTAGTTTCTTATAGAGCTCCTGGTCAGTAATAGTTTAGTTTCTGATAGAGCTCCTGGTCAGTAATAGTTTAGTTTCTTATAGAGCTCCTGGTCAGTAATAGTTTAGTTTCTGATAGAGCTCCTGGTCAGTAATAGTTTAGTTTCTTATAGATCTCCTGGTCAGTAATAGTTAGTTTCTTATAGAGCTCCTGGTCAGTAATAGTTTAGTTTCTGATAGAGCTCCTGGACAGTAATAGTTTAGTTTCTTATAGAGCTCCTGGTCAGTAATAGTTTAGTTTCTTATAGAGCTCCTGGTCAGTAATAGTTTAGTTTCTTATAGAGCTCCTGGTCAGTAATAGTTTAGTTTCTGATAGAGCTCCTGGTCAGTAATAGTTTAGTTTCTTATAGAGCTCCTGGTCAGTAATAGTTTAGTTTCTGATAGAGCTCCTGGTCAGTAATAGTTTAGTTTCTTATAGATCTCCTGGTCAGTAATAGTTAGTTTCTTATAGAGCTCCTGGTCAGTAATAGTTTAGTTTCTTATAGAGCTCCTGGTCAGTAATAGTTTCTTATAGAGCTCCTGGTCAGTAATAGTTTAGTTTCTTATAGAGCTCCTGGTCAGTAATAGTTTAGTTTCTTATAGAGCTCCTGGTCAGTAATAATTTAGTTTCTTAAAGAGCTCCTGGTCAGTAATAGTTTAGTTTCTTATAGAGCTCCAGGTCAGTAATAGTTTAGTGTCTTATAGAGGTCCTGGTCAGTAATAGTTTAGTTTCTTATAGAGCTCCTGGTCAGTAATAGTTTAGTTTCTTATAGAGCTCCTGGTCAGTAATAGTTTAGTTTCTGATAGAGCTCCTGGACAGTAATAGTTTAGTTTCTTATAGAGCTCCTGGTCAGTAATAGTTTAGTTTCTTATAGAGCTCCTGGTCAGTAATAGTTTAGTTTCTTATAGAGCTCCTGGTCAGTAGTAGTTTAGTTTCTTATAGAGCTCCTGGTCAGTAATAGTTTAGTTTCTTATAGAGCTCCTGGTCATTAATAGTTTAGTTTCTTATAGAGCTCCTGGTCAGTAATAGTTTAGTTTCTTATAGAGCTCCTGGTCAGTAATAGTTTAGTTTCTTATAGAGCTCCTGGTCAGTAATAGTTTAGTTTCTGATAGAGCTCCTGGTCAGTAATAGTTTAGTTTCTTATAGAGCTCCTGGTCAGTAATAGTTTAGTTTCTGATAGAGCTCCTGGTCAGTAATAGTTTAGTTTCTTATATAGCTCCTGGTCAGTAATAGTTAGTTTCTTATAGAGCTCCTGGTCAGTAATAGTTTCTTATAGAGCTCCTGGTCAGTAATAATTTCTTATAGAGCTCCTGGTCAGTAATAGTTTAGTTTCTTATAGAGCTCCTGGTCAGTAATAGTTTAGTTTCTTATAGAGCTCCTGGTCAGTAATAGTTTCTTATAGAGCTCCTGGTCAGTAATAGTTTAGTTTCTTATAGAGCTCCTGGTCAGTAATAGTTTAGTTTCTGATAGAGCTCCTGGACAGTAATAGTTTAGTTTCTTATAGAGCTCCTGGTCAGTAATAGTTTAGTTTCTTATAGAGCTCCTGGTCAGTAATAGTTTAGTTTCTTATAGAGCTCCTGGTCAGTAATAGTTTAGTTTCTGATAGAGCTCCTGGACAGTAATAGTTTAGTTTCTTATAGAGCTCCTGGTCAGTAATATTTTAGTTTCTTATAGAGGTCCTGGTCAGTAATAGTTAAGTTTCTTATAGAGCTCCTGGTCAGTAATAGTTTAGTGTCTTATAGAGCTCCTGGTCAGTAATAGTTTAGTTTCTTATAGAGCTCCTGGTCAGTAATAGTTTAGTTTCTTCTAGAGCTCCTGGTCAGTAATAGTTTAGTTTCTTATAGAGCTCCTGGTCAGAAATAGTTTAGTTTCTTATAGAGCTCCTGGTTAGTAATAGTTTAGTTTCTTATAGAGCTCCTGGTTAGTAATAGTTTAGTTTCTTATGGAGCTCCTGGTCAGTAATAGTTTAGTTTCTTATAGAGATCCTGGTCAGTAATAGTTTAGTTTCTTATAGAGATCCTGGTCAGTAATAGTTTAGTTTCTTATAGAGCTCCTGGTCAGTAATAGTTTAGCTTCTTATAGAGCTCCTGGTCAGTAATAGTTTAGTTCCTTATATAGCTCCTGGTCAGTAATAGTTAGTTTCTTATAGAGCTCTTGGTCAGTAATAGTTTAGTTTCTGATACCGCTCCTGGTCAGTAATAGTTTAGTGTCTTATAGAGCTCCTGGTCAGTAATAGTTTAGTTTCTTATAGAGCTCCTGGTCAGTAATAGTTTAGTGTCTTATAGAGCTCCTGGTCAGTAATAGTTTAGTTTCTTATAGAGCTCCTGGTCAGTAATAGTTTAGTGTCTTATAGAGCTCCTGGTCAGTAATAGTTTAGTTTCTTATAGAGCTCCTGGTCAGTAATAGTTTAGTTTCTTATAGAGCTCCTGGTCAGTAATAGTTTAGTTTCTGATAGAGCTCCTGGACAGTAATAGTTTAGTTTCTTATAGAGCTCCTGGTCAGTAATAGTTTAGTTTCTTATAGAGCTCCTGGTCAGTAATAGTTTAGTTTCTTATAGAGCTCCTGGTCAGTAATAGTTTAGTTTCTTATAGAGCTCCTGGTCAGTAATAGTTTAGTTTCTTATAGAGCTCCTGGTCAGTAATAGTTTAGTTTCTTATAGAGCTCTTGGTCAGTAATAGTTTAGTTTCTGATAGCGCTCCTGGTCAGTAATAGTTTAGTGTCTTATAGAGCTCCTGGTCAGTAATAGTTTAGTTTCTTATAGAGCTCCTGGTCAGTAATAGTTTAGTTTCTTATAGAGCTCCTGGTCAGTAATAGTTTAGTTTCTTATAGAGCTCCTGGTCAGTAATAGTTTAGTTTCTTATAGAGCTCCTGGTCAGTAATAGTTTAGTTTCTTATAGATCTCCTGGTCAGTAATAGTTTAGTTTCTTATAGAGCTCCTGGTCAGTAATAGTTTAGTTTCTGATAGAGCTCCTGGACAGTAATAGTTTAGTTTCTTATAGAGCTCCTGGTCAGTAATAGTTTAGTTTCTTATAGAGCTCCTGGTCAGTAATAGTTTAGTTTCTTATAGAGCTCCTGGTCAGTAATAGTTTAGTTTCTGATAGAGCTCCTGGACAGTAATAGTTTAGTTTCTTATAGAGCTCCTGGTCAGTAATATTTTAGTTTCTTATAGAGGTCCTGGTCAGTAATAGTTTAGTTTCTTATAGAGCTCCTGGTCAGTAATAGTTTAGTGTCTTATAGAGCTCCTGGTCAGTAATAGTTTAGTTTCTTATAGAGCTCCTGGTCAGTAATAGTTTAGTTTCTTCTAGAGCTCCTGGTCAGTAATAGTTTAGTTTCTTATAGAGCTCCTGGTCAGAAATAGTTTAGTTTCTTATAGAGCTCCTGGTTAGTAATAGTTTAGTTTCTTATAGAGCTCCTGGTTAGTAATAGTTTAGTTTCTTATGGAGCTCCTGGTCAGTAATAGTTTAGTTTCTTATAGAGATCCTGGTCAGTAATAGTTTAGTTTCTTATAGAGCTCCTGGTCAGTAATAGTTTAGTTTCTTATGGAGCTCCTGGTCAGTAATAGTTTAGTTTCTTATAGAGATCCTGGTCAGTAATAGTTTAGTTTCTTATAGAGCTCCTGGTCAGTAATAGTTTAGCTTCTTATAGAGCTCCTGGTCAGTAATAGTTTAGTTCCTTATATAGCTCCTGGTCAGTAATAGTTAGTTTCTTATAGAGCTCTTGGTCAGTAATAGTTTAGTTTCTGATACCGCTCCTGGTCAGTAATAGTTTAGTGTCTTATAGAGCTCCTGGTCAGTAATAGTTTAGTTTCTTATAGAGCTCCTGGTCAGTAATAGTTTAGTGTCTTATAGAGCTCCTGGTCAGTAATAGTTTAGTTTCTTATAGAGCTCCTGGTCAGTAATAGTTTAGTGTCTTATAGAGCTCCTGGTCAGTAATAGTTTAGTTTCTTATAGAGCTCCTGGTCAGTAATAGTTTAGTTTCTTATAGAGCTCCTGGTCAGTAATAGTTTAGTTTCTGATAGAGCTCCTGGACAGTAATAGTTTAGTTTCTTATAGAGCTCCTGGTCAGTAATAGTTTAGTTTCTTATAGAGCTCCTGGTCAGTAATAGTTTAGTTTCTTATAGAGCTCCTGGTCAGTAATAGTTTAGTTTCTTATAGAGCTCCTGGTCAGTAATAGTTTAGTTTCTTATAGAGCTCCTGGTCAGTAATAGTTTAGTTTCTTATAGAGCTCTTGGTCAGTAATAGTTTAGTTTCTGATAGCGCTCCTGGTCAGTAATAGTTTAGTGTCTTATAGAGCTCCTGGTCAGTAATAGTTTAGTTTCTTATAGAGCTCCTGGTCAGTAATAGTTTAGTTTCTTATAGAGCTCCTGGTCAGTAATAGTTTAGTTTCTTATAGAGCTCCTGGTCAGTAATAGTTTAGTTTCTTATAGAGCTCCTGGTCAGTAATAGTTTAGTTTCTTATAGATCTCCTGGTCAGTAATAGTTTAGTTTCTTATAGAGCTCCTGGTCAGTAATAGTTTAGTTTCTTATAGAGCTCCTGGTCAGTAATAGTTTAGTTTCTTATAGAGCTCCTGGTCAGTAATAGTTTAGTTTCTTATAGAGCTCCTGGTCAGTAATAGTTTAGTTTCTTATAGAGCTCCTGGTCAGTAATAGTTTAGTTTCTTATAGAGCTCCTGGTCAGTAATAGTTTAGTTTCTTATAGAGCTCTTGGTCAGTAATAGTTTAGTTTCTGATAGCGCTCCTGGTCAGTAATAGTTTAGTGTCTTATAGAGCTCCTGGTCAGTAATAGTTTAGTTTCTTATAGAGCTCCTGGTCAGTAATAGTTTAGTTTCTTATAGAGCTCCTGGTCAGTAATAGTTTAGTTTCTTATAGAGCTCCTGGTCAGTAATAGTTTAGTTTCTTATAGAGCTCCTGGTCAGTAATAGTTTAGTTTCTGATAGAGCTCCTGGTCAGTAATAGTTTAGTTTCTTATAGAGCTCCTGGTCAGTAATAGTTTAGTTTCTGATAGAGCTCCTGGTCAGTAATAGTTTAGTTTCTTATAGATCTCCTGGTCAGTAATAGTTAGTTTCTTATAGAGCTCCTGGTCAGTAATAGTTTAGTTTCTGATAGAGCTCCTGGACAGTAATAGTTTAGTTTCTTATAGAGCTCCTGGTCAGTAATAGTTCAGTTTCTTATAGAGCTCCTGGTCAGTAATAGTTTAGTTTCTTATAGAGCTCCTGGTCAGTAATAGTTTAGTTTCTTATAGAGCTCCTGGTCAGTAATAGTTTAGTTTCTTATAGAGCTCCTGGTCAGTAATAGTTTAGTTTCTTATAGAGCTCCTGGTCAGTAATAGTTTAGTTTCTTATAGAGCTCCTGGTCAGTAATAGTTTAGTTTCTTATAGAGCTCCTGGTCAGTAATAGTTTAGTTTCTGATAGAGCTCCTGGTCAGTAATAGTTTAGTTTCTTATAGAGCTCCTGGTCAGTAATAGTTTAGTTTCTGATAGAGCTCCTGGTCAGTAATAGGTTAGTTTCTTATAGATCTCCTGGTCAGTAATAGTTAGTTTCTTATAGAGCTCCTGGTCAGTAATAGTTTAGTTTCTTATAGAGCTCCTGGTCAGTAATAGTTTCTTATAGAGCTCCTGGTCAGTAATAGTTTAGTTTCTTATAGAGCTCCTGGTCAGTAATAGTTTAGTTTCTTATAGAGCTCCTGGTCAGTAATAATTTAGTTTCTTAAAGAGCTCCTGGTCAGTAATAGTTTAGTTTCTTATAGAGCTCCAGGTCAGTAATAGTTTAGTGTCTTATAGAGGTCCTGGTCAGTAATAGTTTAGTTTCTTATAGAGCTCCTGGTCAGTAATAGTTTAGTTTCTTATAGAGCTCCTGGTCAGTAATAGTTTAGTTTCTGATAGAGCTCCTGGACAGTAATAGTTTAGTTTCTTATAGAGCTCCTGGTCAGTAATAGTTTAGTTTCTTATAGAGCTCCTGGTCAGTAATAGTTTAGTTTCTTATAGAGCTCCTGGTCAGTAATAGTTTAGTTTCTGATAGAGCTCCTGGTCAGTAATAGTTTAGTTTCTTATAGAGCTCCTGGTCAGTAATAGTTTAGTTTCTTATAGAGCTCCTGGTCAGTAATAGTTTAGTTTCTTATAGAGCTCCTGGTCAGTAATAGTTAGTTTCTTATAGAGCTCCTGGTCAGTAATAGTTTAGTTTCTGATAGAGCTCCTGGACAGTAATAGTTTAGTTTCTTATAGAGCTCCTGGTCAGTAATAGTTTAGTTTCTGATAGAGCTCCTGGACAGTAATAGTTTAGTTTCTTATAGAGCTCCTGGTCAGTAATAGTTTAGTTTCTTATAGAGCTCCTGGTCAGTAATAGTTTAGTTTCTTATAGAGCTCCTGGTCAGTAATAGTTTATTTTCTGATAGAGCTCCTGGACAGTAATAGTTTAGTTTCTTATAGAGCTCCTGGTCAGTAATAGTTTAGTTTCTTATAGAGGTCCTGGTCAGTAATAGTTTAGTTTCTTATAGAGCTCCTGGTCAGTAATAGTTTAGTGTCTTATAGAGCTCCTGGTCAGTAATAGTTTAGTTTCTTATAGAGCTCCTGGTCAGTAATAGTTTAGTTTCTTCTAGAGCTCCTGGTTAGTAATAGTTTAGTTTCTTATAGAGCTCCTGGTTAGTAATAGTTTAGTTTCTTATGGAGCTCCTGGTCAGTAATAGTTTAGTTTCTTATAGAGATCCTGGTCAGTAATAGTTTAGTTTCTTATAGAGCTCCTGGTCAGTAATAGTTTAGTTTCTTATGGAGCTCCTGGTCAGTAATAGTTTAGTTTCTTATAGAGATCCTGGTCAGTAATAGTTTAGTTTCTTATAGAGCTCCTGGTCAGTAATAGTTTAGCTTCTTATAGAGCTCCTGGTCAGTAATAGTTTAGTTCCTTATATAGCTCCTGGTCAGTAATAGTTAGTTTCTTATAGAGCTCTTGGTCAGTAATAGTTTAGTTTCTGATACCGCTCCTGGTCAGTAATAGTTTAGTGTCTTATAGAGCTCCTGGTCAGTAATAGTTTAGTTTCTTATAGAGCTCCTGGTCAGTAATAGTTTAGTGTCTTATAGAGCTCCTGGTCAGTAATAGTTTAGTTTCTTATAGAGCTCCTGGTCAGTAATAGTTTAGTGTCTTATAGAGCTCCTGGTCAGTAATAGTTTAGTTTCTTATAGAGCTCCTGGTCAGTAATAGTTTAGTTTCTTATAGAGCTCCTGGTCAGTAATAGTTTAGTTTCTGATAGAGCTCCTGGACAGTAATAGTTTAGTTTCTTATAGAGCTCCTGGTCAGTAATAGTTTAGTTTCTTATAGAGCTCCTGGTCAGTAATAGTTTAGTTTCTTATAGAGCTCCTGGTCAGTAATAGTTTAGTTTCTTATAGAGCTCCTGGTCAGTAATAGTTTAGTTTCTTATAGAGCTCCTGGTCAGTAATAGTTTAGTTTCTTATAGAGCTCTTGGTCAGTAATAGTTTAGTTTCTGATAGCGCTCCTGGTCAGTAATAGTTTAGTGTCTTATAGAGCTCCTGGTCAGTAATAGTTTAGTTTCTTATAGAGCTCCTGGTCAGTAATAGTTTAGTTTCTTATAGAGCTCCTGGTCAGTAATAGTTTAGTTTCTTATAGAGCTCCTGGTCAGTAATAGTTTAGTTTCTTATAGAGCTCCTGGTCAGTAATAGTTTAGTTTCTTATAGAGCTCCTGGTCAGTAATAGTTTAGTTTCTTATAGAGCTCCTGGTCAGTAATAGTTTAGTTTCTTATAGAGCTCCTGGTCAGTAATAGTTTAGTTTCTGATAGAGCTCCTGGTCAGTAATAGTTTAGTTTCTTATAGAGCTCCTGGTCAGTAATAGTTTAGTTTCTGATAGAGCTCCTGGTCAGTAATAGTTTAGTTTCTTATATAGCTCCTGGTCAGTAATAGTTAGTTTCTTATAGAGCTCCTGGTCAGTAATAGTTTCTTATAGAGCTCCTGGTCAGTAATAATTTCTTATAGAGCTCCTGGTCAGTAATAGATTAGTTTCTTATAGAGCTCCTGGTCAGTAATAGTTTAGTTTCTTATAGAGCTCCTGGTCAGTAATAGTTTCTTATAGAGCTCCTGGTCAGTAATAGTTTAGTTTCTTATAGAGCTCCTGGTCAGTAATAGTTTAGTTTCTGATAGAGCTCCTGGACAGTAATAGTTTAGTTTCTTATAGAGCTCCTGGTCAGTAATAGTTTAGTTTCTTATAGAGCTCCTGGTCAGTAATAGTTTAGTTTCTTATAGAGCTCCTGGTCAGTAATAGTTTAGTTTCTTATAGAGCTCCTGGTCAGTAATAGTTTAGTTTCTTATAGAGCTCCTGGTCAGTAATAGTTTAGTTTCTTATAGAGCTCCTGGTCAGTAATAGTTTAGTTTCTGATAGAGCTCCTGGTCAGTAATAGTTTAATGTCTTATAGAGCTCCTGGTCAGTAATAGTTTAGTTTCTAATAGAGCTCCTGGTCAGTAATAGTTTAGTTTCTTATAGAGCTCCTGGTCAGTAATAGTTTAGTTTCTTATAGAGCTCCTGGTCCGTAATAGTTTAGTTTCTGATAGAGTTCCTGGACAGTAATAGTTTAGTTTCTTATAGAGCTCCTGGTCAGTAATAGTTTAGTTTCTCATAGAGCTCCTGGTCAGTAATAGTTTAGTTTCTTATAGAGCTCCTGGTCAGTAATAGTTTAGTTTCTTATAGAGCTCCTGGTCAGTAATAGTTTAGTTTCTTATAGAGCTCCTGGTCAGTAATAGTTTAGTTTCTTATAGAGCTCCTGGTCAGTAATAGTTTAGTTTCTTATAGAGCTCCTGGTCAGTAATAGTTTAGTTTCTTATAGAGCTCCTGGTCAGTAATAGTTTAGTTTCTTATAGAGCTCCTGGTCAGTAATAGTTTAGTTTCTTATAGAGCTCCTGGTCAGTAATAGTTTAGTTTCTTATAGAGCTCCTGGTCAGTAATAGTTTAGTTTCTGATAGAGCTCCTGGTCAGTAATAGTTTAGTTTCTTATAGAGCTCCTGGTCAGTAATAGTTTAGTTTCTGATAGAGCTCCTGGTCAGTAATAGTTTAGTTTCTTATAGAGCTCCTGGTCAGTAATAGTTAGTTTCTTATAGAGCTCCTGGTCAGTAATAGTTTAGTTTCTTATAGAGCTCCTGGTCAGTAATAGTTTCTTATAGAGCTCCTGGTCAGTAATAGTTTCTTATAGAGCTCCTGGTCAGTAATAGTTTAGTTTCTTATAGAGCTCCTGGTCAGTAATAGTTTAGTTTCTTATAGAGCTCCTGGTCAGTAATAGTTTAGTTTCTCATAGAGCTCCTGGTCAGTAATAGTTTAGTGTCTTATAGAGCTCCTGGTCAGTAATAGTTTAGTTTCTTATAGAGCTCCTGGTCAGTAATAGTTTAGTTTCTTATAGAGCTCCTGGTCAGTAATAGTTTAGTTTCTGATAGAGCTCCTGGACAGTAATAGTTTAGTTTCTTATAGAGCTCCTGGTCAGTAATAGTTTAGTTTCTTATAGAGCTCCTGGTCAGTAATAGTTTAGTTTCTTATAGAGCTCCTGGTCAGTAATAGTTTAGTTTCTTATAGAGCTCCTGGTCAGTAATAGTTTAGTTTCTTATAGAGCTCCTGGTCAGTACTAGTTTAGTTTCTTATAGAGCTCCTGGTCAGTAATAGTTTAGTTTCTTATAGAGCTCCTGGTCAGTAATAGTTTAGTTTCTGATAGAGCTCCTGGTCAGTAATAGTTTAGTTTCTTATAGAGCTCCTGGTCAGTAATAGTTTAGTTTCTGATAGAGCTCCTGGTCAGTAATAGTTTAGTTTCTTATAGAGCTCCTGGTCAGTAATAGTTAGTTTCTTATAGAGCTCCTGGTCAGTAATAGTTTAGTTTCTTATAGAGCTCCTGGTCAGTAATAGTTTCTTATAGAGCTCCTGGTCAGTAATAGTTTAGTTTCTTATAGAGCTCCTGGTCAGTAATAGTTTAGTTTCTTATAGAGCTCCTGGTCAGTAATAGTTTAGTTTCTTATAGAGCTCCTGGTCAGTAATAGTTTAGTTTCTTATAGAGCTCCTGGTCAGTAATAGTTTAGTTTCTTATAGAGCTCCTGGTCAGTAATAGTTTAGTTTCTTATAGTGCTCCTGGTCAGTAATAGTTTAGTTTCTTATAGAGCTCCTGGTCAGTAATAGTTTAGTTTCTTATAGAGCTCCTGGTCAGTAATAGTTTAGTTTCTTATAGAGCTCCTGGTCAGTAATAGTTAGTTTCTTATAGAGCTCCTGGTCAGTAATATTTTAGTTTCTGATAGAGCTCCTGGTCAGTAATAGTTTAGTGTCTTATAGAGCTCCTGGTCAGTAATAGTTTAGTTTCTTATAGAGCTCCTGGTCAGTAATAGTTTAGTGTCTTATAGAGCTCCTGGTCAGTAATAGTTGAGTTTCTTATAGAGCTCCTGGTCAGTAATAGTTTAGTGTCTTATAGAGCTCCTGGTCAGTAATAGTTTAGTTTCTTATAGAGCTCCTGGTCAGTAATAGTTTAGTTTCTTATAGAGCTCCTGGTCAGTAATAGTTTAGTTTCTTATAGAGCTCCTGGTCAGTAATAGTTTAGTTTCTAATAGAGCTCCTGGTCAGTAATAGTTTAGTTTCTTATAGAGCTCCTGGTCAGTAATAGTTAGTTTCTTATAGAGCTCCTGGTCAGTAATAGTTTAGTTTCTTATAGAGCTCCTGGTCAGTAATAGTTTCTTATAGAGCTCCTGGTCAGTAATAGTTTCTTATAGAGCTCCTGGTCAGTAATAGTTTAGTTTCTTATAGAGCTCCTGGTCAGTAATAGTTTAGTTTCTTATAGAGCTCCTGGTCAGTAATAGTTTAGTTTCTCATAGAGCTCCTGGTCAGTAATAGTTTAGTGTCTTATAGAGCTCCTGGTCAGTAATAGTTTAGTTTCTTATAGAGCTCCTGGTCAGTAATAGTTTAGTTTCTTATAGAGCTCCTGGTCAGTAATAGTTTAGTTTCTGATAGAGCTCCTGGACAGTAATAGTTTAGTTTCTTATAGAGCTCCTGGTCAGTAATAGTTTAGTTTCTTATAGAGCTCCTGGTCAGTAATAGTTTAGTTTCTTATAGAGCTCCTGGTCAGTAATATTTTAGTTTCTTATAGAGCTCCTGGTCAGTAATAGTTTAGTTTCTTATAGAGCTCCTGGTCAGTAATAGTTTAGTTTCTTATAGAGCTCCTGGTCAGTAATAGTTTAGTTTCTTATAGAGCTCCTGGTCAGTAATAGTTTAGTTTCTTATAGAGCTCCTGGTCAGTAATAGTTTAGTTTCTTATAGAGCTCCTGGTCAGTAATAGTTTAGTTTCTTATAGAGCTCCTGGTCAGTAATAGTTTAGTTTCTTATAGTGCTCCTGGTCAGTAATAGTTTAGTTTCTTATAGAGCTCCTGGTCAGTAATAGTTTAGTTTCTTATAGAGCTCCTGGTCAGTAATAGTTTAGTTTCTTATAGAGCTCCTGGTCAGTAATAGTTAGTTTCTTATAGAGCTCCTGGTCAGTAATATTTTAGTTTCTTATAGAGCTCCTGGTCAGTAATAGTTTAGTTTCTCATAGAGCTCCTGGTCAGTAATAGTTTAGTGTCTTATAGAGCTCCTGGTCAGTAATAGTTTAGTTTCTTATAGAGCTCCTGGTCAGTAATAGTTTAGTTTCTTATAGAGGTCCTGGTCAGTAATAGTTTAGTTTCTGATAGAGCTCCTGGTCAGTAATAGTTTAGTGTCTTATAGAGCTCCTGGTCAGTAATAGTTTAGTGTCTTATAGAGCTCCTGGTCAGTAATAGTTTCTTATAGAGCTCCTGGTCAGTAATAGTTTAGTTTCTTATAGAGCTCCTGGTCAGTAATAGTTTCTTATAGAGCTCCTGGTCAGTAATAGTTTAGTTTCTTATAGAGCTCCTGGTCAGTAATAGTTTAGTTTCTTATAGAGCTCCTGGTCAGTAATAGTTTAGTTTCTTATAGAGCTCCTGGTCAGTAATAGTTTAGTTTCTTATAGAGCTCCTGGTCAGTAATAGTTTAGTTTCTTATAGAGCTCCTGGTCAGTAATAGTTAGTTTCTTATAGAGCTCCTGGTCAGTAATAGTTTAGTTTCTTATAGAGCTCCTGGTCAGTAATAGTTTAGTTTCTTATAGAGCTCCTGGTCAGTAATAGTTTAGTGTCTTATAGAGCTCCTGGTCAGTAATAGTTTAGTTTCTTATAGAGCTCCTGGTCAGTAATAGTTTAGTTTCTTATAGAGCTCCTGGTCAGTAATAGTTTAGTTTCTGATAGAGATCCTGGACAGTAATAGTTTAGTTTCTTATAGAGCTCCTGGTCAGTAATAGTTTAGTTTCTTATAGAGCTCCTGGTCAGTAATAGTTTAGTTTCTGATAGAGCTCCTGGTCAGTAATAGTTTAGTTTCTTATAGAGCTCCTGGTCAGTAATAGTTAGTTTCTTATAGAGCTCCTGGTCAGTAATAGTTTAGTTTCTTATAGAGCTCCTGGTCAGTAATAGATTCTTATAGAGCTCCTGGTCAGTAATAGTTTAGTTTCTTATAGAGCTCCTGGTCAGTAATAGTTTAGTTTCTTATAGAGCTCCTGGTCAGTAATAGTTTAGTTTCTTCTAGAGCTCCTGGTCAGTAATAGTTTAGTTTCTTATAGAGCTCCTGGTCAGTAATAGTTTAGTTTCTTATGGAGCTCCTGGTCAGTAATAGTTTAGTTTCTTATAGAGCTCCTGGTCAGTAATAGTTTAGTTTCTTATAGAGCTCCTGGTCAGTAATAGTTTAGCTTCTTATAGAGCTCCTGGTCAGTAATAGTTTAGTTCCTTATAGAGCTCCTGGTCAGTAATAGTTAGTTTCTTATAGAGCTCCTGGTCAGTAATAGTTTAGTTTCTGATAGAGCTCCTGGTCAGTAATACTTTAGTGTCTTATAGAGCTCCTGGTCAGTAATAGTTTAGTTTCTTATAGAGCTCCTGGTCAGTAATAGTTTAGTGTCTTATAGAGCTCCTGGTCAGTAATAGTTTAGTTTCTTATAGAGCTCCCGGTCAGTAATAGTTTAGTGTCTTATAGAGCTCCTGGTCAGTAGTAGTTTAGTTTCTTATAGAGCTCCTGGTCAGTAATAGTTTAGTTTCTTATAGAGCTCCTGGTCAGTATTAGTTTAGATTCTTATAGAGCTCCTGGTCAGTAATAGTTTAGTTTCTTATAGAGCTCCTGGTCAGTAATAGTTTAGTTTCTGATAGAGCTCCTGGACAGTAATAGTTTAGTTTCCTATAGAGCTCCTGGTCAGTAATAGTTTAGTTTCTTATAGAGCTCCTGGTCAGTAATAGTTTAGTTTCTTATAGAGCTCCTGGTCAGTAATAGTTTAGTTTCTTATAGAGGTCCTGGTCAGTAATAGTTTAGTTTCTTATATAGCTCCTGGTCAGTAATAGTTTAGTGTCTTATAGAGCTCCTGGTCAGTAATAGTTTAGCTTCTTATAGAGCTCCTGGTCAGTAATAGTTTAGTTTCTTATAGAGCTCCTGGTCAGTAATAGTTTAGTTTCTTATAGAGCTCCTGGTCAGTAATAGTTTAGTTTCTTATAGAGGTCCTGGTCAGTAATAGTTTAGTTTCTTATATAGCTCCTGGTCAGTAATAGTTTAGTGTCTTATAGAGCTCCTGGTCAGTAATAGTTTAGCTTCTTATAGAGCTCCTGGTCAGTAATAGTTTAGTTCCTTATAGAGCTCCTGGTCAGTAACAGTTAGTTTCTTATAGAGCTCCTGGTCAGTAATAGTTTAGTTTCTGATAGAGCTCCTGGTCAGTAATAGTTTAGTGTCTTATAGAGATCCTGGTCAGTAATAGTTTAGTTTCTTATAGAGCTCCTGGTCAGTAATAGTTTAGTGTCTTATAGAGCTCCTGGTCAGTAATAGTTTAGTTTCTTATAGAGCTCCCGGTCAGTAATAGTTTAGTGTCTTATAGAGCTCCTGGTCAGTAGTAGTTTAGTTTCTTATAGAGCTCCTGGTCAGTAATAGTTTAGTTTCTTATAGAGCTCCTGGTCAGTAATAGTTTAGTTTCTGATAGAGCTCCTGGATAGTAATAGTTTAGTTTCTTATAGAGCTCCTGGTCAGTAATAGTTTAGTTTCTTATAGAGCTCCTGGTCAGTAATAGTTTAGTTTCTTATAGAGCTCCTGGTCAGTAATAGTTTAGTTTCTTATAGAGCTCCTGGTCAGTAATAGTTTAGTTTCTTATAGAGCTCCTGGTCAGTAATAGTTTAGTTTCAGATAGAGCTCCTGGTCAGTAATAGTTTAGTTTCTTATAGAGCTCCTGGTCAGTAATAGTTAGTTTCTTATAGAGCTCCCTGGTCAGTAATAGTTTAGTTTCTGATAGAGCTCCTGGTCAGTAATAGTTTAGTTTCGTATAGAGCTCCTGGTCAGTAATAGTTTAGTTTCTGATAGAGCTCCTGGACAGTAATAGTTTAGTTTCCTATAGAGCTCCTGGTCAGTAATAGTTTAGTTTCTTATAGAGCTCCTGGTCAGTAATAGTTTAGTTTCTTATAGAGCTCCTGGTCAGTAATAGTTTAGTTTCTTATAGAGGTCCTGGTCAGTAATAGTTTAGTTTCTTATAGAGCTCCTGGTCAGTAATAGTTTAGTGTCTTATAGAGCTCCTGGTCAGTAATAGTTTAGTGTCTTATAGAGCTCCTGGTCAGTAATAGTTTAGTTTCTTATAGAGCTCCTGGTCAGTAATAGTTTAGTTTCTTATAGAGCTCCTGGTTAGTAATAGTTTAGTTTCTTATAGAGCTCCTGGTCAGTAATAGTTTAGTTTCTTATGGAGCTCCTGGTCAGTAATAGTTTAGTTTCTTATAGAGCTCCTGGTCAGTAATAGTTTAGTTTCTTATGGAGCTCCTGGTCAGTAATAGTTTAGTGTCTTATAGAGCTCCTGGTCAGTAATAGTTTAGTTTCTTATAGAGCTCCTGGTCAGTAATAGTTTAGTTTCTTATAGAGCTCCTGGTCAGTAATAGTTTAGTTTCTTATAGAGCTCCTGGTCAGTAATAGTTTAGTTTCTTATAGAGCTGCTGGTCAGTAATAGTTTAGTTTCTTATAGAGCTCCTGGTCAGTAATAGTTTAGTTTCTTATAGAGCTCCTGGTCAGTAATAGTTTAGTTTCAGATAGAGCTCCTGGTCAGTAATAGTTTAGTTTCTTATAGAGCTCCTGGTCAGTAATAGTTAGTTTCTTATAGAGCTCCTGGTCAGTAATAGTTTAGTTTCTGATAGAGCTCCTGGTCAGTAATAGTTTAGTTTCTTATAGAGCTCCTGGTCAGTAATAGTTTAGTTTCTGATAGAGCTCCTGGACAGTAATAGTTTAGTTTCCTATAGAGCTCCTGGTCAGTAATAGTTTAGTTTCTTATAGAGCTCCTGGTCAGTAATAGTTTAGTTTCTTATAGAGCTCCTGGTCAGTAATAGTTTAGTTTCTTATAGAGGTCCTGGTCAGTAATAGTTTAGTTTCTTATATAGCTCCTGGTCAGTAATAGTTTAGTGTCTTATAGAGCTCCTGGTCAGTAATAGTTTAGTGTCTTATAGAGCTCCTGGTCAGTAATAGTTTAGTTTCTTATAGAGCTCCTGGTCAGTAATAGTTTAGTTTCTTATAGAGCTCCTGGTCAGTAATAGTTTAGTTTCTGATAGAGCTCCTGGACAGTAATAGTTTAGCTTCTTATAGAGCTCCTGGTCAGTAATAGTTTAGTTTCTTATAGAGCTCCTGGTCAGTAATAGTTTAGTTTCTTATAGTGCTCCTGGTCAGTAATAGTTTAGTTTCTTATAGAGCTCCTGGTCAGTAATAGTTTAGTTTCTTATAGAGCTCCTGGTCAGTAATAGTTTAGTTTCTTATAGAGGTCCTGGTCAGTAATAGTTTAGTTTCTTATATAGCTCCTGGTCAGTAATAGTTTAGTGTCTTATAGAGCTCCTGGTCAGTAATAGTTTAGTGTCTTATAGAGCTCCTTGTCAGTAATAGTTTCTTATAGAGCTCCTGGTCAGTAATAGTTTAGTTTCTTATAGAGCTCCTGGTCAGTAATAGTTTAGTTTCAGATAGAGCTCCTGGTCAGTAATAGTTTAGTTTCTTATAGAGCTCCTGGTCAGTAATAGTTAGTTTCTTATAGAGCTCCTGGTCAGTAATAGTTTAGTTTCTGATAGAGCTCCTGGTCAGTAATAGTTTAGTTTCTTATAGAGCTCCTGGTCAGTAATAGTTTAGTTTCTGATAGAGCTCCTGGTACAGTAATAGTTTAGTTTCCTATAGAGCTCCTGGTCAGTAATAGTTTAGTTTCTTATAGAGCTCCTGGTCAGTAATAGTTTAGTTTCTTATAGAGCTCCTGGTCAGTAATAGTTTAGTTTCTTATAGAGGTCCTGGTCAGTAATAGTTTAGTTTCTTATATAGCTCCTGGTCAGTAATAGTTTAGTGTCTTATAGAGCTCCTGGTCAGTAATAGTTTAGTGTCTTATAGAGCTCCTGGTCAGTAATAGTTTAGTTTCTTATAGAGCTCCTGGTCAGTAATAGTTTAGTTTCTTATAGAGCTCCTGGTCAGTAATAGTTTAGTTTCTGATAGAGCTCCTGGACAGTAATAGTTTAGCTTCTTATAGAGCTCCTGGTCAGTAATAGTTTAGTTTCTTATAGAGCTCCTGGTCAGTAATAGTTTAGTTTCTTATAGTGCTCCTGGTCAGTAATAGTTTAGTTTCTTATAGAGCTCCTGGTCAGTAATAGTTTAGTTTCTTATAGAGCTCCTGGTCAGTAATAGTTTAGTTTCTTATAGAGGTCCTGGTCAGTAATAGTTTAGTTTCTTATATAGCTCCTGGTCAGTAATAGTTTAGTGTCTTATAGAGCTCCTGGTCAGTAATAGTTTAGTGTCTTATAGAGCTCCTTGTCAGTAATAGTTTCTTATAGAGCTCCTGGTCAGTAATAGTTTAGTTTCTTATAGAGCTCCTGGTCAGTAATAGTTTCTTATAGAGCTCCTGGTCAGTAATAGTTTAGTTTCTTATAGAGCTCCTGGTCAGTAATAGTTTAGTTTCTTATAGAGCTCCTGGTCAGTAATAGTTTAGTTTCTTATAGAGCTCCTGGTCAGTAATAGTTTAGTTTCTTATAGAGCTCCTGGTCAGTAATAGTTTAGTTTCTTATAGAGCTCCTGGTCAGTAATAGTTTAGTGTCTTATAGAGCTCCTGGTCAGTAATAGTTTAGTGTCTTATAGAGCTCCTTGTCAGTAATAGTTTCTTATAGAGCTCCTGGTCAGTAATAGTTTAGTTTCTTATAGAGCTCCTGGTCAGTAATAGTTAGTTCTTATAGAGCTCCTGGTCAGTAATAGTTTAGTTTCTTATAGAGCTCCTGGTCAGTAATAGTTTAGTTTCTTATAGAGCTCCTGGTCAGTAATAGTTTAGTTTCTTATAGAGCTCCTGGTCAGTAATAGTTTAGTTTCTTATAGAGCTCCTGGTCAGTAATAGTTTAGTTTCTGATAGAGCTCCTGGTACAGTAATAGTTTAGTTTCCTTATAGAGCTCCTGGTCAGTAATAGTTTAGTTTCTTATAGAGCTCCTGGTCAGTAATAGTTTAGTTTCTTATAGAGCTCCTGGTCAGTAATAGTTTAGTTTCTTATAGAGGCTCCTGGTCAGTAATAGTTTAGTTTCTTATATAGCTCCTGGTCAGTAATAGTTTCAGTGTCTTATAGAGCTCCTGGTCAGTAATAGTTTAGTGTCTTATAGAGCTCCTGGTCAGTAATAGTTTAGTTTCTTATAGAGCTCCTGGTCAGTAATAGTTTAGTTTCTTATAGAGCTCCTGGTCAGTAATAGTTTAGTTTCTGATAGAGCTCCTGGACAGTAATAGTTTAGTTTCTTATAGAGCTCCTGGTCAGTAATAGTTTAGTTTCTTATAGAGGTCCTGGTCAGTAATAGTTTAGTTTCTTATAGAGCTCCTGGTTAGTAATAGTTTAGTTTCTTATAGAGCTCCTGGTCAGTAATAGTTTAGTTTCTTATGGAGCTCCTGGTCAGTAATAGTTTAGTTTCTTATAGAGCTCCTGGTCAGTAATAGTTTAGTTTCTTATAGAGCTCCTGGTCAGTAATAGTTTAGCTTCTTATAGTGCTCCTGGTCAGTAATAGTTTAGTTCCTTATAGAGCTCCTGGTCAGTAACAGTTAGTTTCTTATAGAGCTCCTGGTCAGTAATAGTTTAGTTTCTGATAGAGCTCCTGGTCAGTAATAGTTTAGTGTCTTATAGAGCTCCTGGTCAGTAATAGTTTAGTTTCTTATAGAGCTCCTGGTCAGTAATAGTTTAGTGTCTTATAGAGCTCCTGGTCAGTAATAGTTTAGTTTCTTATAGAGCTCCCGGTCAGTAATAGTTTAGTGTCTTATAGAGCTCCTGGTCAGTAGTAGTTTAGTTTCTTATAGAGCTCCTGGTCAGTAACAGTTTAGTTTCTTATAGAGCTCCTGGTCAGTAATAGTTTAGTTTCTGATATAGCTCCTGGATAGTAATAGTTTAGTTTCTTATAGAGCTCCTGGTCAGTAATAGTTTAGTTTCTTATAGAGCTCCTGGTCAGTAATAGTTTAGTTTCTTATAGAGCTCCTGGTCAGTAATAGTTTAGTTTCTTATAGAGCTCCTGGTCAGTAATAGTTTAGTTTCTTATAGAGCTCCTGGTCAGTAATAGTTTAGTTTCTTATAGAACTCCTGGTCAGTAATAGTTTAGTTTCTTATAGAGCTCCTGGTCAGTAATAGTTAGTTTCTTATAGAGCTCCTGGTCAGTAATAGTTTAGTTTCTGATAGAGCTCCTGGTCAGTAATAGTTTAGTTTCTTATAGAGCTCCTGGTCAGTAATAGTTTAGTTTCTGATAGAGCTCCTGGACAGTAATAGTTTAGTTTCCTATAGAGCTCCTGGTCAGTAATAGTTTAGTTTCTTATAGAGCTCCTGGTCAGTAATAGTTTAGTTTCTTATAGAGCTCCTGGTCAGTAATAGTTTAGTTTCTTATAGAGGTCCTGGTCAGTAATAGTTTAGTTTCTTATAGAGCTCCTGGTCAGTAATAGTTTAGTGTCTTATAGAGCTCCTGGTCAGTAATAGTTTAGTGTCTTATAGAGCTCCTGGTCAGTAATAGTTTAGTTTCTTATAGAGCTCCTGGTCAGTAATAGTTTAGTTTCTTATAGAGCTCCTGGTTAGTAATAGTTTAGTTTCTTATAGAGCTCCTGGTCAGTAATAGTTTAGTTTCTTATGGAGCTCCTGGTCAGTAATAGTTTAGTTTCTTATAGAGCTCCTGGTCAGTAATAGTTTAGTTTCTTATAGAGCTCCTGGTCAGTAATAGTTTAGCTTCTTATAGAGCTCCTGGTCAGTAATAGTTTAGTTCCTTATAGAGCTCCTGGTCAGTAATAGTTAGTTTCTTATAGAGCTCCTAGTCAGTAATAGTTTAGTTTCTGATAGAGCTCCTGGTCAGTAATAGTTTAGTGTCTTATAGAGCTCCTGGTCAGTAATAGTTTAGTTTCTTATAGAGCTCCTGGTCAGTAATAGTTTAGTTTCTGATAGAGCTCCTGGTCAGTAATAGTTTAGTTTCTTATAGAGCTCCTGGTCAGTAATAGTTTAGTTTCTGATAGAGCTCCTGGACAGTAATAGTTTAGTTTCCTATAGAGCTCCTGGTCAGTAATAGTTTAGTTTCTTATAGAGCTCCTGGTCAGTAATAGTTTAGTTTCTTATAGAGCTCCTGGTCAGTAATAGTTTAGTTTCTTATAGAGGTCCTGGTCAGTAATAGTTTAGTTTCTTATAGAGCTCCTGGTCAGTAATAGTTTAGTGTCTTATAGAGCTCCTGGTCAGTAATAGTTTAGTGTCTTATAGAGCTCCTGGTCAGTAATAGTTTAGTTTCTTATAGAGCTCCTGGTCAGTAATAGTTTAGTTTCTTATAGAGCTCCTGGTTAGTAATAGTTTAGTTTCTTATAGAGCTCCTGGTCAGTAATAGTTTAGTTTCTTATGGAGCTCCTGGTCAGTAATAGTTTAGTTTCTTATAGAGCTCCTGGTCAGTAATAGTTTAGTTTCTTATAGAGCTCCTGGTCAGTAATAGTTTAGCTTCTTATAGAGCTTCTGGTCAGTAATAGTTTAGTTCCTTATAGAGCTCCTGGTCAGTAATAGTTAGTTTCTTATAGAGCTCCTAGTCAGTAATAGTTTAGTTTCTGATAGAGCTCCTGGTCAGTAATAGTTTAGTGTCTTATAGAGCTCCTGGTCAGTAATAGTTTAGTTTCTTATAGAGCTCCTGGTCAGTAATAGTTTAGTTTCTTATAGAGCTCCTGGTCAGTAATAGTTTAGTTTCTTATAGAGCTCCTGGTCAGTAATAGTTTAGTTTCTTATAGAGCTGCTGGTCAGTAATAGTTTAGTTTCTTATAGAGCTCCTGGTCAGTAATAGTTTAGTTTCTTATAGCGCTCCTGGTCAGTAATAGTTTAGTTTCAGATAGAGCTCCTGGTCAGTAATAGTTTAGTTTCTTATAGAGCTCCTGGTCAGTAATAGTTAGTTTCTTATAGAGCTCCTGGTCAGTAATAGTTTAGTTTCTGATAGAGCTCCTGGTCAGTAATAGTTTAGTTTCTTATAGAGCTCCTGGTCAGTAATAGTTTAGTTTCTGATAGAGCTCCTGGACAGTAATAGTTTAGTTTCCTATAGAGCTCCTGGTCAGTAATAGTTTAGTTTCTTATAGAGCTCCTGGTCAGTAATAGTTTAGTTTCTTATAGAGGTCCTGGTCAGTAATAGTTTAGTTTCTTATATAGCTCCTGGTCAGTAATAGTTTAGTGTCTTATAGAGCTCCTGGTCAGTAATAGTTTAGTGTCTTATAGAGCTCCTGGTCAGTAATAGTTTATTTTCTTATAGAGCTCCTGGTCAGTAATAGTTTAGCTTCTTATAGAGCTCCTGGTCAGTAATAGTTTAGTTCCTTATAGAGCTCCTGGTCAGTAATAGTTAGTTTCTTATAGAGCTCCTAGTCAGTAATAGTTTAGTTTCTGATAGAGCTCCTGGTCAGTAATAGTTTAGTGTCTTATAGAGCTCCTGGTCAGTAATAGTTTAGTTTCTTATAGAGCTCCTGGTCAGTAATAGTTTAGTTTCTGATAGAGCTCCTGGTCAGTAATAGTTTAGTTTCTTATAGAGCTCCTGGTCAGTAATAGTTTAGTTTCTGATAGAGCTCCTGGACAGTAATAGTTTAGTTTCCTATAGAGCTCCTGGTCAGTAATAGTTTAGTTTCTTATAGAGCTCCTGGTCAGTAATAGTTTAGTTTCTTATAGAGCTCCTGGTCAGTAATAGTTTAGTTTCTTATAGAGGTCCTGGTCAGTAATAGTTTAGTTTCTTATAGAGCTCCTGGTCAGTAATAGTTTAGTGTCTTATAGAGCTCCTGGTCAGTAATAGTTTAGTGTCTTATAGAGCTCCTGGTCAGTAATAGTTTAGTTTCTTATAGAGCTCCTGGTCAGTAATAGTTTAGTTTCTTATAGAGCTCCTGGTTAGTAATAGTTTAGTTTCTTATAGAGCTCCTGGTCAGTAATAGTTTAGTTTCTTATGGAGCTCCTGGTCAGTAATAGTTTAGTTTCTTATAGAGCTCCTGGTCAGTAATAGTTTAGTTTCTTATAGAGCTCCTGGTCAGTAATAGTTTAGCTTCTTATAGAGCTTCTGGTCAGTAATAGTTTAGTTCCTTATAGAGCTCCTGGTCAGTAATAGTTAGTTTCTTATAGAGCTCCTAGTCAGTAATAGTTTAGTTTCTGATAGAGCTCCTGGTCAGTAATAGTTTAGTGTCTTATAGAGCTCCTGGTCAGTAATAGTTTAGTTTCTTATAGAGCTCCTTGTCAGTAATAGTTTAGTTTCTTATAGAGCTCCTGGTCAGTAATAGTTTAGTTTCTTATAGAGCTCCTGGTCAGTAATAGTTTAGTTTCTTATAGAGCTGCTGGTCAGTAATAGTTTAGTTTCTTATAGAGCTCCTGGTCAGTAATAGTTTAGTTTCTTATAGCGCTCCTGGTCAGTAATAGTTTAGTTTCAGATAGAGCTCCTGGTCAGTAATAGTTTAGTTTCTTATAGAGCTCCTGGTCAGTAATAGTTAGTTTCTTATAGAGCTCCTGGTCAGTAATAGTTTAGTTTCTGATAGAGCTCCTGGTCAGTAATAGTTTAGTTTCTTATAGAGCTCCTGGTCAGTAATAGTTTAGTTTCTGATAGAGCTCCTGGACAGTAATAGTTTAGTTTCCTATAGAGCTCCTGGTCAGTAATAGTTTAGTTTCTTATAGAGGTCCTGGTCAGTAATAGTTTAGTTTCTTATATTGCTCCTGGTCAGTAATAGTTTAGTGTCTTATAGAGCTCCTGGTCAGTAATAGTTTAGTGTCTTATAGAGCTCCTGGTCAGTAATAGTTTAGTTTCTTATAGAGCTCCTGGTCAGTAATAGTTTAGTTTCTTATAGAGCTCCTGGTCAGTAATAGTTTAGTTTCTGATAGAGCTCCTGGACAGTAATAGTTTAGTTTCTTATAGAGCTCCTGGTCAGTAATAGTTTAGTTTCTTATAGAG
>NC_048588.1:45022455-45199955 GCF_013265735.2 Oncorhynchus mykiss
GTCCTGGTCAGTAATAGTTTAGTTTCTTATAGAGCTCCTGGTTAGTAATAGTTTAGTTTCTTATAGAGCTCCTGGTCAGTAATAGTTTAGTTTCTTATGGAGCTCCTGGTCAGTAATAGTTTAGTTTCTTATAGAGCTCCTGGTCAGTAATAGTTTAGTTTCTTATAGAGCTCCTGGTCAGTAATATTTTAGCTTCTTATAGAGCTCCTGGTCAGTAATAGTTTAGTTCCTTATAGAGCTCCTGGTCAGTAATAGTTAGTTTCTTATAGAGCTCCTGGTCAGTAATAGTTTAGTTTCTGATAGAGCTCCTGGTCAGTAATAGTTTAGTGTCTTATAGAGCTCCTGGTCAGTAATAGTTTAGTTTCTTATAGAGCTCCTGGTCAGTAATAGTTTAGTGTCTTATAGAGCTCCTGGTCAGTAATAGTTTAGTTTCTTATAGAGCTCCCGGTCAGTAATAGTTTAGTGTCTTATAGAGCTCCTTGTCAGTAGTAGTTTAGTTTCTTATAGAGCTCCTGGTCAGTAATAGTTTAGTTTCTTATAGAGCTCCTGGTCAGTAATAGTTTAGTTTCTGATAGAGCTCCTGGATAGTAATAGTTTAGTTTCTTATAGAGCTCCTGGTCAGTAATAGTTTAGTTTCTTATAGAGCTCCTGGTCAGTAATAGTTTAGTTTCTTATAGAGCTCCTGGTCAGTAATAGTTTAGTTTCTTATAGAGCTCCTGGTCGGTAATAGTTTAGTTTCTTATAGAGCTCCTGGTCAGTAATAGTTTAGTTTCTTTTAGAGCTCCTGGTCAGTAATAGTTTAGTTTCTTATAGAGCTCCTGGTCAGTAATAGTTTAGTTTCTTATAGAGCTCCTGGTCAGTAATAGTCTAGTTTCAGATAGAGCTCCTGGTCAGTAATAGTTTAGTTTCTTATAGAGCTCCTGGTCAGTAATAGTTAGTTTCTTATAGAGCTCCTGGTCAGTAATAGTTTAGTTTCTGATAGAGCTCCTGGTCAGTAATAGTTTAGTTTCTTATAGAGCTCCTGGTCAGTAATAGTTTAGTTTCTGATAGAGCTCCTGGACAGTAATAGTTTAGTTTCCTATAGAGCTCCTGGTCAGTAATAGTTTAGTTTCTTATAGAGCTCCTGGTCAGTAATAGTTTAGTTTCTTATAGAGCTCCTGGTCAGTAAAAGTTTAGTTTCTTATAGAGGTCCTGGTCAGTAATAGTTTAGTTTCTTATATAGCTCCTGGTCAGTAATAGTTTAGTGTCTTATAGAGCTCCTGGTCAGTAATAGTTTAGTGTCTTATAGAGCTCCTGGTCAGTAATAGTTTAGTTTCTTATAGAGCTCCTGGTCAGTAATAGTTTAGTTTCTTATAGAGCTCCTGGTCAGTAATAGTTTAGTTTCTTATAGAGGTCCTGGTCAGTAATAGTTTAGTTTCTTATAGAGCTCCTGGTCAGTAATAGTTTAGTGTCTTATAGAGCTCCTGGTCAGTAATAGTTTAGTGTCTTATAGAGCTCCTGGTCAGTAATAGTTTAGTTTCTGATAGAGCTCCTGGACAGTAATAGTTTAGTTTCTTATAGAGCTCCTGGTCAGTAATAGTTTAGTTTCTTATAGAGGTCCTGGTCAGTAATAGTTTAGTTTCTTATAGAGCTCCTGGTCAGTAATAGTTTAGTGTCTTATAGAGCTCCTGGTCAGTAATAGTTTAGTTTCTTATAGAGCTCCTGGTCAGTAATAGTTTAGTTTCTTCTAGAGCTCCTGGTCAGTAATAGTTTAGTTTCTTATAGAGCTCCTGGTCAGTAATAGTTTAATATCTTCTAGAGCTCCTGGTCAGAAATAGTTTAGTTTCTTATAGAGCTCCTGGTTAGTAATAGTTTAGTTTCTTATAGAGCTCCTGGTCAGTAATAGTTTAGTTTCTTATGGAGCTCCTGGTCAGTAATAGTTTAGTTTCTTATAGAGCTCCTGGTCAGTAATAGTTTAGTTTCTTATAGAGCTCCTGGTCAGTAATAGTTTAGCTTCTTATAGAGCTCCTGGTCAGTAACAGTTTAGTTCCTTATAGAGCTCCTGGTCAGTAATAGTTAGTTTCTTATAGAGCTCCTGGTCAGTAATAGTTTAGTTTCTGATAGAGCTCCTGGTCAGTAATAGTTTAGTGTCTTATAGAGCTCCTGGTCAGTAATAGTTTAGTTTCTTATAGAGCTCCTGGTCAGTAATAGTTTAGTGTCTTATAGAGCTCCTGGTCAGTAATAGTTTAGTTTCTTATAGAGCTCCTGGTCAGTAATAGTTTAGTGTCTTCTAGAGCTCCTGGTCAGTAATAGTTCAGTTTCTTATAGAGCTCCTGGTCAGTAATAGTTTAGTTTCTTATAGAGCTCCTGGTCAGTAATAGTTTAGTTTCTGATAGAGCTCCTGGTCAGTAATAGTTTAGTTTCTTATAGAGCTCCTGGTCAGTAATAGTTAGTTTCTTATAGAGCTCCTGGTCAGTAATAGTTTAGTTTCTTATAGAGCTCCTGGTCAGTAATAGTTTCTTATAGAGCTCCTGGTCAGTAATAGTTTAGTTTCTTATAGAGCTCCTGGTCAGTAATAGTTTAGTGTCTTATAGAGCTCCTGGTCAGTAATAGTTTAGTTTCTGATAGAGCTCCTGGACAGTAATAGTTTAGTTTCCTATAGAGCTCCTGGTCAGTAATAGTTTAGTTTCTTATAGAGCTCCTGGTCAGTAATAGTTTAGTTTCTTATAGAGCTCCTGGTCAGTAAAAGTTTAGTTTCTTATAGAGGTCCTGGTCAGTAATAGTTTAGTTTCTTATATAGCTCCTGGTCAGTAATAGTTTAGTGTCTTATAGAGCTCCTGGTCAGTAATAGTTTAGTGTCTTATAGAGCTCCTGGTCAGTAATAGTTTAGTTTCTTATAGAGCTCCTGGTCAGTAATAGTTTAGTTTCTTATAGAGCTCCTGGTCAGTAATAGTTTAGTTTCTTATAGAGGTCCTGGTCAGTAATAGTTTAGTTTCTTATAGAGCTCCTGGTCAGTAATAGTTTAGTGTCTTATAGAGCTCCTGGTCAGTAATAGTTTAGTTTCTGATAGAGCTCCTGTTCAGTAATAGTTTAGTTTCTTATAGAGCTCCTGGTCAGTAATAGTTAGTTTCTTATAGAGCTCCTGGTCAGTAATAGTTTAGTTTCTTATAGAGCTCCTGGTCAGTAATAGTTTCTTATAGAGCTCCTGGTCAGTAATAGTTTAGTTTCTTATAGAGCTCCTGGTCAGTAATAGTTTAGTGTCTTATAGAGCTCCTGGTCAGTAATAGTTTAGTTTCTGATAGAGCTCCTGGACAGTAATAGTTTAGTTTCCTATAGAGCTCCTGGTCAGTAATAGTTTAGTTTCTTATAGAGCTCCTGGTCAGTAATAGTTTAGTTTCTTATAGAGCTCCTGGTCAGTAAAAGTTTAGTTTCTTATAGAGGTCCTGGTCAGTAATAGTTTAGTTTCTTATATAGCTCCTGGTCAGTAATAGTTTAGTGTCTTATAGAGCTCCTGGTCAGTAATAGTTTAGTGTCTTATAGAGCTCCTGGTCAGTAATAGTTTAGTTTCTTATAGAGCTCCTGGTCAGTAATAGTTTAGTTTCTTATAGAGCTCCTGGTCAGTAATAGTTTAGTTTCTTATAGAGGTCCTGGTCAGTAATAGTTTAGTTTCTTATAGAGCTCCTGGTCAGTAATAGTTTAGTGTCTTATAGAGCTCCTGGTCAGTAATAGTTTAGTGTCTTATAGAGCTCCTGGTCAGTAATAGTTTAGTTTCTGATAGAGCTCCTGGACAGTAATAGTTTAGTTTCTTATAGAGCTCCTGGTCAGTAATAGTTTAGTTTCTTATAGAGGTCCTGGTCAGTAATAGTTTAGTTTCTTATAGAGCTCCTGGTCAGTAATAGTTTAGTGTCTTATAGAGCTCCTGGTCAGTAATAGTTTAGTTTCTTATAGAGCTCCTGGTCAGTAATAGTTTAGTTTCTTCTAGAGCTCCTGGTCAGTAATAGTTTAGTTTCTTATAGAGCTCCTGGTCAGTAATAGTTTAATATCTTCTAGAGCTCCTGGTCAGAAATAGTTTAGTTTCTTATAGAGCTCCTGGTTAGTAATAGTTTAGTTTCTTATAGAGCTCCTGGTCAGTAATAGTTTAGTTTCTTATGGAGCTCCTGGTCAGTAATAGTTTAGTTTCTTATAGAGCTCCTGGTCAGTAATAGTTTAGTTTCTTATAGAGCTCCTGGTCAGTAATAGTTTAGCTTCTTATAGAGCTCCTGGTCAGTAACAGTTTAGTTCCTTATAGAGCTCCTGGTCAGTAATAGTTAGTTTCTTATAGAGCTCCTGGTCAGTAATAGTTTAGTTTCTGATAGAGCTCCTGGTCAGTAATAGTTTAGTGTCTTATAGAGCTCCTGGTCAGTAATAGTTTAGTTTCTTATAGAGCTCCTGGTCAGTAATAGTTTAGTGTCTTATAGAGCTCCTGGTCAGTAATAGTTTAGTTTCTTATAGAGCTCCTGGTCAGTAATAGTTTAGTGTCTTCTAGAGCTCCTGGTCAGTAATAGTTCAGTTTCTTATAGAGCTCCTGGTCAGTAATAGTTTAGTTTCTTATAGAGCTCCTGGTCAGTAATAGTTTAGTTTCTGATAGAGCTCCTGGTCAGTAATAGTTTAGTTTCTTATAGAGCTCCTGGTCAGTAATAGTTAGTTTCTTATAGAGCTCCTGGTCAGTAATAGTTTAGTTTCTTATAGAGCTCCTGGTCAGTAATAGTTTCTTATAGAGCTCCTGGTCAGTAATAGTTTAGTTTCTTATAGAGCTCCTGGTCAGTAATAGTTTAGTGTCTTATAGAGCTCCTGGTCAGTAATAGTTTAGTTTCTTATAGAGCTCCTGGTCAGTAATAGTTTAGTGTCTTATAGAGCTCCTGGTCAGTAATAGTTTAGTGTCTTATAGAGCTCCTGGTCAGTAATAGTTTAGTTTCTTATAGAGCTCCTGGTCAGTAATAGTTTAGTGTCTTATAGAGCTCCTGGTCAGTAATAGTTTAGTTTCTTATAGAGCTCCTGGTCAGTAATAGTTTAGTGTCTTATAGAGCTCCTGGTCAGTAATAGTTTAGTTTCTTATAGAGCTCCTGGTCAGTAATAGTTTAGTTTCTTATAGAGCTCCTGGTCAGTAATAGTTAGTTTCTTAAAGAGCTCCTGGTCAGTAATAGTTTAGTTTCTGATAGAGCTCCTGGTCAGTAATAGTTTAGTGTCTTATAGAGCTCCTGGTCAGTAATAGTTTAGTTTCTTATGGAGCTCCTGGTCAGTAATAGTTTAGTTTCTTATAGAGCTCCTGGTCAGTAATAGTTTAGTTTCTTATAGAGCTCCTGGTCAGTAATAGTTTAGCTTCTTATAGAGCTCCTGGTCAGTAATAGTTTAGTTCCTTATAGAGCTCCTGGTCAGTAATAGTTAGTTTCTTATAGAGCTCCTGGTCAGTAATAGTTTAGTTTCTGATAGAGCTCCTGGTCAGTAATAGTTTAGTGTCTTATAGAGCTCCTGGTCAGTAATAGTTTAGTTTCTTATAGAGCTCCTGGTCAGTAATAGTTTAGTGTCTTATAGAGCTCATGGTCAGTAATAGTTTAGTTTCTTATAGAGCTCCTGGTCAGTAATAGTTTAGTTTCTTATAGAGCTCCTGGTCAGTAATAGTTTAGTTTCTTATAGAAATCCTGGTCAGTAATAGTTTAGTTTCTGATAGAGCTCCTGGACAGTAATAGTTTAGTTTCTTATAGAGCTCCTGGTCAGTAATAGTTTAGTTTCTTATAGAGCTCCTGGTCAGTAATAGTTTAGTTTCTTATAGAGCTCCTGGTCAGTAATAGTTTAGTTTCTTATAGAGCTCCTGGTCAGTAATAGTTTAGTTTCTTATAGAGCTCCTGGTCAGTAATAGTTTAGTTTCTTATAGAGCTCCTGGTCAGTAATAGTTTAATGTCTTATAGAGCTCCTGGTCAGTAATAGTTTAGTTTCTTATAGAGCTCCTGGTCAGTAATAGTTTAGTGTCTTATAGAGCTCCTGGTCAGTAATAGTTTAGTTTCTTATAGAGCTCCTGGTCAGTAATAGTTTAGTTTCTTATAGAGCTCCTGGTCAGTTATAGTTTAGTTTCTGATAGAGCTCCTGGTCAGTAATAGTTTAGTTTCTTATAGAGCTCCTGGTCAGTAATAGTTTAGTTTCTGATAGAGCTCCTGGTCAGTAATAGTTTAGTTTCTTATAGAGCTCCTGGTCATTAATAGTTAGTTTCTTATAGAGCTCCTGGTCAGTAATAGTTTAGTTTCTTATAGAGCTCCTGGTCAGTAATAGTTTATTATAGAGCTCCTGGTCAGTAATAGTTTAGTTTCTTATAGAGCTCCTGGTCAGTAATAGTTTAGTGTCTTATAGAGCTCCTGGTCAGTAATAGTTTAGTTTCTTATAGAGCTCCTGGTCAGTAATAGTTTAGTGTCTTATAGAGCTCCTGGTCAGTAATAGTTTAGTGTCTTATAGAGCTCCTGGTCAGTAATAGTTTAGTTTCTTATAGAGCTCCTGGTCAGTAATAGTTTAGTGTCTTATAGAGCTCCTGGTCAGTAATAGTTTAGTTTCTTATAGAGCTCCTGGTCAGTAATAGTTTAGTGTCTTATAGAGCTCCTGGTCAGTAATAGTTTTTAGTTTCTTATAGAGCTCCTGGTCAGTAATAGTTTAGTTTCTTATAGAGCTCCTGGTCAGTAATAGTTAGTTTCTTAAAGAGCTCCTGGTCAGTAATAGTTTAGTTTCTGATAGAGCTCCTGGTCAGTAATAGTTTATAGTTTCTTATAGAGCTCCTGGTCAGTAATAGTTTAGTTTCTTATAGAGCTCCTGGTCAGTAATAGTTAGTTTCTTAAAGAGCTCCTGGTCAGTAATAGTTTAGTTTCTGATAGAGCTCCTGGTCAGTAATAGTTTAGTGTCTTATAGAGCTCCTGGTCAGTAATAGTTTAGTTTCTTATGGAGCTCCTGGTCAGTAATAGTTTAGTTTCTTATAGAGCTCCTGGTCAGTAATAGTTTAGTTTCTTATAGAGCTCCTGGTCAGTAATAGTTTAGCTTCTTATAGAGCTCCTGGTCAGTAATAGTTTAGTTCCTTATAGAGCTCCTGGTCAGTAATAGTTAGTTTCTTATAGAGCTCCTGGTCAGTAATAGTTTAGTTTCTGATAGAGCTCCTGGTCAGTAATAGTTTAGTGTCTTATAGAGCTCCTGGTCAGTAATAGTTTAGTTTCTTATAGAGCTCCTGGTCAGTAATAGTTTAGTGTCTTATAGAGCTCATGGTCAGTAATAGTTTAGTTTCTTATAGAGCTCCTGGTCAGTAATAGTTTAGTTTCTTATAGAGCTCCTGGTCAGTAATAGTTTAGTTTCTTATAGAGCTCCTGGTCAGTAATAGTTTAGTTTCTGATAGAGCTCCTGGACAGTAATAGTTTAGTTTCTTATAGAGCTCCTGGTCAGTAATAGTTTAGTTTCTTATAGAGCTCCTGGTCAGTAATAGTTTAGTTTCTTATAGAGCTCCTGGTCAGTAATAGTTTAGTTTCTTATAGAGCTCCTGGTCAGTAATAGTTTAGTTTCTTATAGAGCTCCTGGTCAGTAATAGTTTAGTTTCTTATAGAGCTCCTGGTCAGTAATAGTTTAGTTTCTTATAGAGCTCCTGGTCAGTAATAGTTTAATGTCTTATAGAGCTCCTGGTCAGTAATAGTTTAGTTTCTTATAGAGCTCCTGGTCAGTAATAGTTTAGTGTCTTATAGAGCTCCTGGTCAGTAATAGTTTAGTTTCTTATAGAGCTCCTGGTCAGTAATAGTTTAGTTTCTTATAGAGCTCCTGGTCAGTAATAGTTTAGTTTCTTATAGAGCTCCTGGTCAGTAATAGTTTAGTTTCTTATAGAGCTCCTGGTCAGTAATGTATTAATGTCTTATAGAGCTCCTGGTCAGTAATAGTTTAGTTTCTTATAGAGCTCCTGGTCAGTAATAGTTTAGTGTCTTATAGAGCTCCTGGTCAGTAATAGTTTAGTTTCTTATAGAGCTCCTGGTCAGTAATAGTTTAGTTTCTTATAGAGCTCCTGGTCAGTAATAGTTTAGTTTCTGATAGAGCTCCTGGTCAGTAATAGTTTAGTTTCTTATAGAGCTCCTGGTCAGTAATAGTTTAGTTTCTGATAGAGCTCCTGGTCAGTAATAGTTTAGTTTCTTATAGAGCTCCTGGTCAGTAATAGTTAGTTTCTTATAGAGCTCCTGGTCAGTAATAGTTTAGTTTCTTATAGAGCTCCTGGTCAGTAATCGTTTCATATAGAGCTCCTGGTCAGTAATAGTTTAGTTTCTTATAGAGCTCCTGGTCAGTAATAGTTTAGTGTCTTATAGAGCTCCTGGTCAGTAATAGTTTAGTTTCTTATAGAGCTCCTGGTCAGTAATAGTTTAGTGTCTTATAGAGCTCCTGGTCAGTAATAGTTTAGTGTCTTATAGAGCTCCTGGTCAGTAATAGTTTAGTTTCTTATAGAGCTCCTGGTCAGTAATAGTTTAGTGTCTTATAGAGCTCCTGGTCAGTAATAGTTTAGTTTCTTATAGAGCTCCTGGTCAGTAATAGTTTAGTGTCTTATAGAGCTCCTGGTCAGTAATAGTTTAGTTTCTTATAGAGCTCCTGGTCAGTAATAGTTCAGTTTCTTATAGAGCTCCTGGTCAGTAATAGTTTAGTTTCAGATAGAGCTCCTGGTCAGTAATAGTTTAGTTTCTTATAGAGCTCCTGGTCAGTAATAGTTAGTTTCTTATAGAGCTCCTGGTCAGTAATAGTTTAGTTTCTGATAGAGCTCCTGGTCAGTAATAGTTTAGTTTCTTATAGAGCTCCTGGTCAGTAATAGTTTAGTTTCTGATAGAGCTCCTGGACAGTAATAGTTTAGTTTCCTATAGAGCTCCTGGTCAGTAATAGTTTAGTTTCTTATAGAGCTCCTGGTCAGTAATAGTTTAGTTTCTTATAGAGCTCCTGGTCAGTAAAAGTTTAGTTTCTTATAGAGGTCCTGGTCAGTAATAGTTTATTTTCTTATATAGCTCCTGGTCAGTAATAGTTTAGTGTCTTATAGAGCTCCTGGTAAGTAATAGTTTAGTGTCTTATAGAGCTCCTGGTCAGTAATAGTTTAGTTTCTTATAGAGCTCCTGGTCAGTAATAGTTTAGTTTCTTATAGAGCTCCTGGTCAGTAATAGTTTAGTTTCTGATAGAGCTCCTGGACAGTAATAGTTTAGTTTCTTATAGAGCTCCTGGTCAGTAATAGTTTAGTTTCTTATAGAGGTCCTGGTCGGTAATAGTTTAGTTTCTTATAGAGCTCCTGGTTAGTAATAGTTTAGTTTCTTATAGAGCTCCTGGTCAGTAATAGTTTAGTTTCTTATAGAGCTCCTGGTCAGTAATAGTTAGTTTCTTATAGAGCTCCTGGTCAGTAATAGTTTAGTTTCTGATAGAGCTCCTGGTCAGTAATAGTTTAGTTTCTTATAGAGCTCCTGGTCAGTAATAGTTTAGTTTCTGATAGAGCTCCTGGACAGTAATAGTTTAGTTGCCTATAGAGCTCCTGGTCAGTAATAGTTTAGTTTCTTATAGAGCTCCTGGTCAGTAATAGTTTAGTTTCTTATAGAGCTCCTGGTCGGTAATAGTTTAGTTTCTTATAGAGGTCCTGGTCAGTAATAGTTTAGTTTCTTATATAGCTCCTGGTCAGTAATAGTTTAGTGTCTTATAGAGCTCCTGGTCAGTAATAGTTTAGTGTCTTATAGAGCTCCTGGTCAGTAATAGTTTAGTTTCTTATAGAGCTCCTGGTCAGTAATAGTTTAGTTTCTTATAGAGCTCCTGGTCAGTAATAGTTTAGTTTCTGATAGAGCTCCTGGACAGTAATAGTTTAGTTTCTTATAGAGCTCCTGGTCAGTAATAGTTTAGTTTCTTATAGAGGTCCTGGTCAGTAATAGTTTAGTTTCTTATAGAGCTCCTGGTTAGTAATAGTTTAGTTTCTTATAGAGCTCCTGGTCAGTAATAGTTTAGTTTCTTATGGAGCTCCTGGTCAGTAATAGTTTAGTTTCTTATAGAGCTCCTGGTCAGTAATAGTTTAGCTTCTTATAGAGCTCCTGGTCAGTAATAGTTTAGTTCCTTATAGAGCTCCTGGTCAGTAATAGTTAGTTTCTTATAGAGCTCCTGGTCAGTAATAGTTTAGTTTCTGATAGAGCTCCTGGTCAGTAATAGTTTAGTGTCTTATAGAGCTCCTGGTCAGTAATAGTTTAGTTTCTTATAGAGCTCCTGGTCAGTAATAGTTTAGTGTCTTATAGAGCTCCTGGTCAGTAATAGTTTAGTTTCTTATAGAGCTCCTGGTCAGTAATAGTTTAGTGTCTTATAGAGCTCCTGGTCAGTAGTAGTTTAGTTTCTTATAGAGCTCCTGGTCAGTAATAGTTTAGTTTCTTATAGAGCTCCTGGTCAGTAATAGTTTAGTTTCTTATAGAGCTCCTGGTCAGTAATAGTTTAATGTCTTATAGAGCTCCTGGTCAGTAATAGTTTAGTTTCTTATAGAGCTCCTGGTCAGTAATAGTTTAGTTTCTTATAGAGCTCCTGGTCAGTAATAGTTTAGTTTCTTATAGAGCTCCTGGTCAGTAATAGTTTAGTTTCTTATAGAGCTCCTGGTCAGTAATAGTTTAGTTTCTGATAGAGCTCCTGGACAGTAATAGTTTAGTTTCTTATAGAGCTCCTGGTCAGTAATAGTTTAGTTTCTTATAGAGCTCCTGGTCAGTAATAGTTTAGTTTCTTATAGAGCTCCTGGTCAGTAATAGTTTAGTTTCTTATAGAGCTCCTGGTCAGTAATAGTTTAGTTTCTTATAGAGCTCCTGGTCAGTAATAGTTTAGTTTCTTATAGAGCTCCTGGTCAGTAATAGTTTAGTTTCTTATAGAGCTCCTGGTCAGTAATAGTTTAATGTCTTATAGAGCTCCTGGTCAGTAATAGTTTAGTTTCTTATAGAGCTCCTGGTCAGTAATAGTTTAGTGTCTTATAGAGCTCCTGGTCAGTAATAGTTTAGTTTCTTATAGAGCTCCTGGTCAGTAATAGTTTAGTTTCTTATAGAGCTCCTGGTCAGTAATAGTTTAGTTTCTTATAGAGCTCCTGGTCAGTAATAGTTTAGTTTCTTATAGAGCTCCTGGTCAGTAATGTATTAATGTCTTATAGAGCTCCTGGTCAGTAATAGTTTAGTTTCTTATAGAGCTCCTGGTCAGTAATAGTTTAGTGTCTTATAGAGCTCCTGGTCAGTAATAGTTTAGTTTCTTATAGAGCTCCTGGTCAGTAATAGTTTAGTTTCTTATAGAGCTCCTGGTCAGTAATAGTTTAGTTTCTGATAGAGCTCCTGGTCAGTAATAGTTTAGTTTCTTATAGAGCTCCTGGTCAGTAATAGTTTAGTTTCTGATAGAGCTCCTGGTCAGTAATAGTTTAGTTTCTTATAGAGCTCCTGGTCAGTAATAGTTAGTTTCTTATAGAGCTCCTGGTCAGTAATAGTTTAGTTTCTTATAGAGCTCCTGGTCAGTAATAGTTTCATATAGAGCTCCTGGTCAGTAATAGTTTAGTTTCTTATAGAGCTCCTGGTCAGTAATAGTTTAGTGTCTTATAGAGCTCCTGGTCAGTAATAGTTTAGTTTCTTATAGAGCTCCTGGTCAGTAATAGTTTAGTGTCTTATAGAGCTCCTGGTCAGTAATAGTTTAGTGTCTTATAGAGCTCCTGGTCAGTAATAGTTTAGTTTCTTATAGAGCTCCTGGTCAGTAATAGTTTAGTGTCTTATAGAGCTCCTGGTCAGTAATAGTTTAGTTTCTTATAGAGCTCCTGGTCAGTAATAGTTTAGTGTCTTATAGAGCTCCTGGTCAGTAATAGTTTAGTTTCTTATAGAGCTCCTGGTCAGTAATAGTTCAGTTTCTTATAGAGCTCCTGGTCAGTAATAGTTTAGTTTCAGATAGAGCTCCTGGTCAGTAATAGTTTAGTTTCTTATAGAGCTCCTGGTCAGTAATAGTTTAGTTTCTTATAGAGCTCCTGGTCAGTAATAGTTAGTTTCTTATAGAGCTCCTGGTCAGTAATAGTTTAGTTTCTGATAGAGCTCCTGGTCAGTAATAGTTTAGTTTCTTATAGAGCTCCTGGTCAGTAATAGTTTAGTTTCTGATAGAGCTCCTGGACAGTAATAGTTTAGTTTCCTATAGAGCTCCTGGTCAGTAATAGTTTAGTTTCTTATAGAGCTCCTGGTCAGTAATAGTTTAGTTTCTTATAGAGCTCCTGGTCAGTAAAAGTTTAGTTTCTTATAGAGGTCCTGGTCAGTAATAGTTTATTTTCTTATATAGCTCCTGGTCAGTAATAGTTTAGTGTCTTATAGAGCTCCTGGTAAGTAATAGTTTAGTGTCTTATAGAGCTCCTGGTCAGTAATAGTTTAGTTTCTTATAGAGCTCCTGGTCAGTAATAGTTTAGTTTCTTATAGAGCTCCTGGTCAGTAATAGTTTAGTTTCTGATAGAGCTCCTGGACAGTAATAGTTTAGTTTCTTATAGAGCTCCTGGTCAGTAATAGTTTAGTTTCTTATAGAGGTCCTGGTCGGTAATAGTTTAGTTTCTTATAGAGCTCCTGGTTAGTAATAGTTTAGTTTCTTATAGAGCTCCTGGTCAGTAATAATTTAGTTTCTTATAGAGCTCCTGGTCAGTAATAGTTAGTTTCTTATAGAGCTCCTGGTCAGTAATAGTTTAGTTTCTGATAGAGCTCCTGGTCAGTAATAGTTTAGTTTCTTATAGAGCTCCTGGTCAGTAATAGTTTAGTTTCTGATAGAGCTCCTGGACAGTAATAGTTTAGTTGCCTATAGAGCTCCTGGTCAGTAATAGTTTAGTTTCTTATAGAGCTCCTGGTCAGTAATAGTTTAGTTTCTTATAGAGCTCCTGGTCAGTAATAGTTTAGTTTCTGATAGAGCTCCTGGACAGTAATAGTTTAGTTTCTTATAGAGCTCCTGGTCAGTAATAGTTTAGTTTCTTATAGAGGTCCTGGTCAGTAATAGTTTAGTTTCTTATAGAGCTCCTGGTTAGTAATAGTTTAGTTTCTTATAGAGCTCCTGGTCAGTAATAGTTTAGTTTCTTATGGAGCTCCTGGTCAGTAATAGTTTAGTTTCTTATAGAGCTCCTGGTCAGTAATAGTTTAGCTTCTTATAGAGCTCCTGGTCAGTAATAGTTTAGTTCCTTATAGAGCTCCTGGTCAGTAATAGTTAGTTTCTTATAGAGCTCCTGGTCAGTAATAGTTTAGTTTCTGATAGAGCTCCTGGTCAGTAATAGTTTAGTGTCTTATAGAGCTCCTGGTCAGTAATAGTTTTGTTTCTTATAGAGCTCCTGGTCAGTAATAGTTTAGTGTCTTATAGAGCTCCTGGTCAGTAATAGTTTAGTTTTTTATAGAGCTCCTGGTCAGTAATAGTTTAGTGTCTTATAGAGCTCCTGGTCAGTAGTAGTTTAGTTTCTTATAGAGCTCCTGGTCAGTAATAGTTTAGTTTCTTATAGAGCTCCTGGTAAGTAATAGTTTAGTTTCTTATAGAGCTCCTGGTCAGTAATAGTTTAATGTCTTATAGAGCTCCTGGTCAGTAATAGTTTAGTTTCTTATAGAGCTCCTGGTCAGTAATAGTTTAGTGTCTTATAGAGCTCCTGGTCAGTAATAGTTTAGTTTCTTATAGAGCTCCTGGTGAGTAATAGTTTAGTTTCTTATAGAGCTCCTGGTCAGTAATAGTTTAGTGTCTTATAGAGCTCCTGGTCAGTAATAGTTTAGTTTCTTATAGAGCTCCTGGTGAGTAATAGTTTAGTTTCTTATAGAGCTCCTGGTCAGTAATAGTTTAGTTTCTGATAGAGCTCCTGGTCAGTAATAGTTTAGTTTCTTATAGAGCTCCTGGTCAGTAATAGTTTAGTTTCTGATAGAGCTCCTGGTCAGTAATAGTTTAGTTTCTTATAGAGCTCCTGGTCAGTAATAGTTAGTTTCTTATAGAGCTCCTGGTCAGTAATAGTTTAGTTTCTTATAGAGCTCCTGGTCAGTAATAGTTTCTTATAGAGCTCCTGGTCAGGAATTGTTTAGTTTCTTATAGAGCTCCGGGTCAGTAATAGTTTAGTGTCTTATAGAGCTCCTGGTCAGTAATAGTTTAGTTTCTTATAGAGCTCCTGGTCAGTAATAGTTTAGTGTCTTATAGAGCTCCTGGTCAGTAATAGTTTAGTTTCTTATAGAGCTCCTGGTCAGTAATAGTTTAGTTCCTTATAGAGCTCCTGGTCAGTAATAGTTAGTTTCTTATAGAGCTCCTGGTCAGTAATAGTTTAGTTTCTGATAGAGCTCCTGGTCAGTAATAGTTTAGTGTCTTATAGAGCTCCTGGTCAGTAATAGTTTTGTTTCTTATAGAGCTCCTGGTCAGTAATAGTTTAGTGTCTTATAGAGCTCCTGGTCAGTAATAGTTTAGTTTCTTATAGAGCTCCTGGTCAGTAATAGTTTAGTGTCTTATAGAGCTCCTGGTCAGTAGTAGTTTAGTTTCTTATAGAGCTCCTGGTCAGTAATAGTTTAGTTTCTTATAGAGCTCCTGGTAAGTAATAGTTTAGTTTCTTATAGAGCTCCTGGTCAGTAATAGTTTAATGTCTTATAGAGCTCCTGGTCAGTAATAGTTTAGTTTCTTATAGAGCTCCTGGTCAGTAATAGTTTAGTGTCTTATAGAGCTCCTGGTCAGTAATAGTTTAGTTTCTTATAGAGCTCCTGGTGAGTAATAGTTTAGTTTCTTATAGAGCTCCTGGTCAGTAATAGTTTAGTGTCTTATAGAGCTCCTGGTCAGTAATAGTTTAGTTTCTTATAGAGCTCCTGGTGAGTAATAGTTTAGTTTCTTATAGAGCTCCTGGTCAGTAATAGTTTAGTTTCTGATAGAGCTCCTGGTCAGTAATAGTTTAGTTTCTTATAGAGCTCCTGGTCAGTAATAGTTTAGTTTCTGATAGAGCTCCTGGTCAGTAATAGTTTAGTTTCTTATAGAGCTCCTGGTCAGTAATAGTTAGTTTCTTATAGAGCTCCTGGTCAGTAATAGTTTAGTTTCTTATAGAGCTCCTGGTCAGTAATAGTTTCTTATAGAGCTCCTGGTCAGGAATTGTTTAGTTTCTTATAGAGCTCCGGGTCAGTAATAGTTTAGTGTCTTATAGAGCTCCTGGTCAGTAATAGTTTAGTTTCTTATAGAGCTCCTGGTCAGTAATAGTTTAGTGTCTTATAGAGCTCCTGGTCAGTAATAGTTTAGTTTCTTATAGAGCTCCTGGTCAGTAATAGTTTAGTTTCTTATAGAGCTCCTGGTCAGTAATAGTTTAGTTTCTTATAGAGCTCCTGGTCAGTAATAGTTTAGTTTCTTATAGAGCTCCTGGTCAGTAATAGTTTAGTTTCTTATAGAGCTCCTGTTCAGTAATAGTTTAGTTTCTTATAGAGCTCCTGGTCAGTAATAGTTTAGTTTCTTATAGAGCTCCTGGTCAGTAATAGTTTAGTTTCTTATAGAGCTCCTGGTCAGTAAAAGTTTAGTTTCTTATAGAGGTCCTGGTCAGTAATAGTTTATTTTCTTATATAGCTCCTGGTCAGTAATAGTTTAGTGTCTTATAGAGCTCCTGGTAAGTAATAGTTTAGTGTCTTATAGAGCTCCTGGTCAGTAATAGTTTAGTTTCTTATAGAGCTCCTGGTCAGTAATAGTTTAGTTTCTTATAGAGCTCCTGGTCAGTAATAGTTTAGTTTCTGATAGAGCTCCTGGACAGTAATAGTTTAGTTTCTTATAGAGCTCCTGGTCAGTAATAGTTTAGTTTCTTATAGAGGTCCTGGTCGGTAATAGTTTAGTTTCTTATAGAGCTCCTGGTTAGTAATAGTTTAGTTTCTTATAGAGCTCCTGGTCAGTAATAATTTAGTTTCTTATAGAGCTCCTGGTCAGTAATAGTTAGTTTCTTATAGAGCTCCTGGTCAGTAATAGTTTAGTTTCTGATAGAGCTCCTGGTCAGTAATAGTTTAGTTTCTTATAGAGCTCCTGGTCAGTAATAGTTTAGTTTCTGATAGAGCTCCTGGACAGTAATAGTTTAGTTGCCTATAGAGCTCCTGGTCAGTAATAGTTTAGTTTCTTATAGAGCTCCTGGTCAGTAATAGTTTAGTTTCTTATAGAGCTCCTGGTCAGTAATAGTTTAGTTTCTGATAGAGCTCCTGGACAGTAATAGTTTAGTTTCTTATAGAGCTCCTGGTCAGTAATAGTTTAGTTTCTTATAGAGGTCCTGGTCAGTAATAGTTTAGTTTCTTATAGAGCTCCTGGTTAGTAATAGTTTAGTTTCTTATAGAGCTCCTGGTCAGTAATAGTTTAGTTTCTTATGGAGCTCCTGGTCAGTAATAGTTTAGTTTCTTATAGAGCTCCTGGTCAGTAATAGTTTAGCTTCTTATAGAGCTCCTGGTCAGTAATAGTTTAGTTCCTTATAGAGCTCCTGGTCAGTAATAGTTAGTTTCTTATAGAGCTCCTGGTCAGTAATAGTTTAGTTTCTGATAGAGCTCCTGGTCAGTAATAGTTTAGTGTCTTATAGAGCTCCTGGTCAGTAATAGTTTTGTTTCTTATAGAGCTCCTGGTCAGTAATAGTTTAGTGTCTTATAGAGCTCCTGGTCAGTAATAGTTTAGTTTCTTATAGAGCTCCTGGTCAGTAATAGTTTAGTGTCTTATAGAGCTCCTGGTCAGTAGTAGTTTAGTTTCTTATAGAGCTCCTGGTCAGTAATATTTTAGTTTCTTATAGAGCTCCTGGTAAGTAATAGTTTAGTTTCTTATAGAGCTCCTGGTCAGTAATAGTTTAATGTCTTATAGAGCTCCTGGTCAGTAATAGTTTAGTTTCTTATAGAGCTCCTGGTCAGTAATAGTTTAGTGTCTTATAGAGCTCCTGGTCAGTAATAGTTTAGTTTCTTATAGAGCTCCTGGTGAGTAATAGTTTAGTTTCTTATAGAGCTCCTGGTCAGTAATAGTTTAGTGTCTTATAGAGCTCCTGGTCAGTAATAGTTTAGTTTCTTATAGAGCTCCTGGTGAGTAATAGTTTAGTTTCTTATAGAGCTCCTGGTCAGTAATAGTTTAGTTTCTGATAGAGCTCCTGGTCAGTAATAGTTTAGTTTCTTATAGAGCTCCTGGTCAGTAATAGTTTAGTTTCTTATAGAGCTCCTGGTCAGTAATAGTTTAGTGTCTTATAGAGCTCCTGGTCAGTAATAGTTTAGTTTCTTATAGAGCTCCTGGTGAGTAATAGTTTAGTTTCTTATAGAGCTCCTGGTCAGTAATAGTTTAGTGTCTTATAGAGCTCCTGGTCAGTAATAGTTTAGTTTCTTATAGAGCTCCTGGTGAGTAATAGTTTAGTTTCTTATAGAGCTCCTGGTCAGTAATAGTTTAGTTTCTGATAGAGCTCCTGGTCAGTAATAGTTTAGTTTCTTATAGAGCTCCTGGTTAGTAATAGTTTAGTTTCTTATAGAGCTCCTGGTCAGTAATAATTTAGTTTCTTATAGAGCTCCTGGTCAGTAATAGTTAGTTTCTTATAGAGCTCCTGGTCAGTAATAGTTTAGTTTCTGATAGAGCTCCTGGTCAGTAATAGTTTAGTTTCTTATAGAGCTCCTGGTCAGTAATAGTTTAGTTTCTGATAGAGCTCCTGGACAGTAATAGTTTAGTTGCCTATAGAGCTCCTGGTCAGTAATAGTTTAGTTTCTTATAGAGCTCCTGGTCAGTAATAGTTTAGTTTCTTATAGAGCTCCTGGTCAGTAATAGTTTAGTTTCTGATAGAGCTCCTGGACAGTAATAGTTTAGTTTCTTATAGAGCTCCTGGTCAGTAATAGTTTAGTTTCTTATAGAGGTCCTGGTCAGTAATAGTTTAGTTTCTTATAGAGCTCCTGGTTAGTAATAGTTTAGTTTCTTATAGAGCTCCTGGTCAGTAATAGTTTAGTTTCTTATGGAGCTCCTGGTCAGTAATAGTTTAGTTTCTTATAGAGCTCCTGGTCAGTAATAGTTTAGCTTCTTATAGAGCTCCTGGTCAGTAATAGTTTAGTTCCTTATAGAGCTCCTGGTCAGTAATAGTTAGTTTCTTATAGAGCTCCTGGTCAGTAATAGTTTAGTTTCTGATAGAGCTCCTGGTCAGTAATAGTTTAGTGTCTTATAGAGCTCCTGGTCAGTAATAGTTTTGTTTCTTATAGAGCTCCTGGTCAGTAATAGTTTAGTGTCTTATAGAGCTCCTGGTCAGTAATAGTTTAGTTTCTTATAGAGCTCCTGGTCAGTAATAGTTTAGTGTCTTATAGAGCTCCTGGTCAGTAGTAGTTTAGTTTCTTATAGAGCTCCTGGTCAGTAATAGTTTAGTTTCTTATAGAGCTCCTGGTAAGTAATAGTTTAGTTTCTTATAGAGCTCCTGGTCAGTAATAGTTTAATGTCTTATAGAGCTCCTGGTCAGTAATAGTTTAGTTTCTTATAGAGCTCCTGGTCAGTAATAGTTTAGTGTCTTATAGAGCTCCTGGTCAGTAATAGTTTAGTTTCTTATAGAGCTCCTGGTCAGTAATAGTTTAGTTTCTTATAGAGCTCCTGGTCAGTAATAGTTTAGTTTCTTATAGAGCTCCTGGTCAGTAATAGTTTAGTTTCTTATAGAGCTCCTGTTCAGTAATAGTTTAGTTTCTTATAGAGCTCCTGGTCAGTAATAGTTTAGTTTCTTATAGAGCTCCTGGTCAGTAATAGTTTAATGTCTTATAGAGCTCCTGGTCAGTAATAGTTTAGTTTCTTATAGAGCTCCTGGTCAGTAATAGTTTAGTGTCTTATAGAGCTCCTGGTCAGTAATAGTTTAGTTTCTTATAGAGCTCCTGGTCAGTAATAGTTTAGTTTCTTATAGAGCTCCTGGTCAGTAATAGTTTAGTTTCTGATAGAGCTCCTGGTCAGTAATAGTTTAGTTTCTTATAGAGCTCCTGGTCAGTAATAGTTTAGTTTCTGATAGAGCTCCTGGTCAGTAATAGTTTAGTTTCTTATAGAGCTCCTGGTCAGTAATAGTTAGTTTCTTATAGAGCTCCTGATCAGTAATAGTTTAGTTTCTTATAGAGCTCCTGGTCAGTAATAGTTTCTTATAGAGCTCCTGGTCAGTAATAGTTTAGTTTCTTATAGAGCTCCGGGTCAGTAATAGTTTAGTGTCTTATAGAGCTCCTGGTCAGTAATAGTTTAGTTTCTTATAGAGCTCCTGGTCAGTAATAGTTTAGTGTCTTATAGAGCTCCTGGTCAGTAATAGTTTAGTTTCTTATAGAGCTCCTGGTCAGTAATAGTTTAGTTTCTTATAGAGCTCCTGGTCAGTAATAGTTTAATGTCTTATAGAGCTCCTGGTCAGTAATAGTTTAGTTTCTTATAGAGCTCCTGGTCAGTAATAGTTTAGTGTCTTATAGAGCTCCTGGTCAGTAATAGTTTAGTTTCTTATAGAGCTCCTGGTCAGTAATAGTTTAGTTTCTTATAGAGCTCCTGGTCAGTAATAGTTTAGTTTCTGATAGAGCTCCTGGTCAGTAATAGTTTAGTTTCTTATAGAGCTCCTGGTCAGTAATAGTTTAGTTTCTGATAGAGCTCCTGGTCAGTAATAGTTTAGTTTCTTATAGAGCTCCTGGTCAGTAATAGTTAGTTTCTTATAGAGCTCCTGGTCAGTAATAGTTTAGTTTCTTATAGAGCTCCTGGTCAGTAATAGTTTCTTATAGAGCTCCTGGTCAGTAATAGTTTAGTTTCTTATAGAGCTCCGGGTCAGTAATAGTTTAGTGTCTTATAGAGCTCCTGGTCAGTAATAATTTAGTTTCTTATAGAGCTCCTGGTCAGTAATAGTTTAGTTTCTTATAGAGCTCCTGGTCAGTAATAGTTTAGTGTCTTATAGAGCTCCTGGTCAGTAATAGTTTAGTTTCTTATAGAGCTCCTGGTCAGTAATAGTTTAGTTTCTTATAGAGCTCCTGGTCAGTAATAGTTTAGTTTCTGATAGAGCTCCTGGACAGTAATAGTTTAGTTTCTTATAGAGCTCCTGGTCAGTAATAGTTTAGTTTCTTATAGAGCTCCTGGTCAGTAATAGTTTAGTTTCTTATAGAGCTCCTGGTCAGTAATAGTTTAGTTTCTTATAGAGCTCCTGGTCAGTAATAGTTTAGTTTCTTATAGAGCTCCTGGTCAGTAATAGTTTAGTTTCTTATAGAGCTCCTGGTCAGTATTAGTTTAGTTTCTTATAGAGCTCCTGGTCAGTAATAGTTTAGTTTCTTATAGAGCTCCTGGTCAGTAATAGTTTAGTTTCTGATAGAGCTCCTGGTCAGTAATAGTTTAGTTTCGTATAGAGCTCCTGGTCAGTAATAGTTTAGTTTCTGATAGAGCTCCTGGTCAGTAATAGTTTAGTTTCCTATAGAGCTCCTGGTCAGTAATAGTTAGTTTCTTATAGAGCTCCTGGTCAGTAATAGTTTAGTTTCTTATAGAGCTCCTGGTCAGTAATAGTTTCTTATAGAGCTCCTGGTCAGTAATTGTTTAGTTTCTTATAGAGCTCCGGGTCAGTAATAGTTTAGTGTCTTATAGAGCTCCTGGTCAGTAATAGTTTAGTTTCTTATAGAGCTCCTGGTCAGTAATAGTTTAGTGTCTTATAGAGCTCCTGGTCAGTAATAGTTTAGTTTCTTATAGAGCTCCTGGTCAGTAATAGTTTAGTTTCTTATAGAGCTCCTGGTCAGTAATAGTTTAGTTTCTTATAGAGCTCCTGGTCAGTAATAGTTAGTTTCTTATAGACGGTCCTTTATAGCCTTTTCTAATCCATTCAACTTCTCATGACTTTGGCGTTGTGCTGTTGTACTGTGCTTTTTTGGTTCTGAGTGTTACGTTTCTAGAGTTTTAAAGTCTCACAGTAATGAAGGCGTTATTCACCATTATTTGGGTCTCTGTGCTTTTGATTGGATAGTGTTCTAGTTTAATCCTCATAATTTTACAATCTGCATCAAACCAGTTCTCTTTTTTGTTTAGTTTTTTAAATAAATTTCAGCTGTGCTTCTTTTGCCGTTTTCCTGAATATATAGTTGATGTTTTGTTCTGCTAGATTGATGCCTTCTTTACTGTGAGTGAATGTAGTATTCAGAAAGTTATCTAAGAGTGTTTGGATATTCTGGTTACAGGTTGCTTTCTGGTATTCTTCTGTGCTGTTTTGGGCCCATCTGTAGGATTGTCTGATGTTGTATAGCTTACTGGGCTGTGAATGTCTGGTTGTTTCCATGTCTGTTCTTTTGAGGAACAATGTAATTTGGCTGTGATCAGACAGAGGTGTTAGTGGCTTGACAGTGAATGAGCTGAGAGAGAAAGGGTCAATGTCTGTGATCATATAGTCTACTGTACTGTGGCCGAGAGGTGAGCAGTAGGTGAATCTCCCCAAAGAGTCGCCCCCCCCCGTAACCTACGATTGACAAAGAACAGACCCAGGCTTCTACAGAGCTGCAACAGATCCCTTCCGTTGTTGACGATGCTGTCACTGTTGTTTCTATGGAGAGATTAAGACCGTTAGAGACACTATGGCCTGTGATAAAGCTGTCCCCTCGTGTGCTGTTAGATCAGGTTGTGTTCCTGAGAATGCATTTGTGTCCCCACAGATGAGCACATTTCCCTGGGCCTGGAAATGGCACGTCTCATCCTTGAGGGTGGGGAAGATCACTCCTCTGAGTAATATGGGGATTGTTGCGTTCCCCAGTTTCTATGTTGTGGGTTTGTGTACATGTATGTGTGTATTTCAGAAAATGGCTTCCTGGATTCCCCCAAGCAGCTGATTGGTTGGCCCCATTGCAGATTGGAGCCCTGATCCCGCCCTCTCATCAGGGGATACAGCTGTCTGCAATTACCGACTCCTGCTGCAGCTTGAACAGCCAGTGTTCCTTTGTTAGGAAGAGGGAGCTTCTTGGTATGTTCTGTATAATTGTTGTAAAGTATTTTGTAGCAGATGTATGTCAAAAGGACTGTGTTTTTGATTATTGAAACTGTTCACTTTATGTTAGTAATTATTCTGTTTTTTTGTTCCCAGGGGGCAAGGCCCCTTGGGACTGTTTAGGTAAGAGGCCTGAGGACATACATATAACCGTAGTATGTACTCTGTTTATGCTTACTAGGTAAGACCTGGGTGGACCATCCCCTGTATTTTGGTTAGTGAGCCAGGTGGTGCTAAGATAGGTAGGTAAGGTAGGAGAGGGTAGGTTAGGTAAGTAGTGGGTAGGTAGGTAAGGTAGGAGAGGGTAGGTTAGGTGAGTAGTGGGTAGGTAGGTAAGGTAGAAGAGGGGGCTATTTAACTTTAACTTTCTTTGCTTTGGTTCCGTCCAGCTCCTTTTCACCAAATTTACTGTGTGAAGGAAATAAATTCCCTGTTAACTGGAATATTCAATCACATGCCTCTTTACCTCTACCTACAGTCACATACCTCTTTACCTCCACCTACAGTCTCATACCTCTATACCCCCACCTACAGTCCCATACCTCTTTACCTCCACCTACAGTCCCATACCTCTATACCTCCACCTACAGTCCCATACCTCTTTACCTCCACCTACAGTCCCATACCTCTTTACCTCCACCTACAGTCCCATACCTCTTTACCTCCACCTACAGTCCCATACCTCTATACCTCCACCTACAGTCCCATACCTCTTTACCTCCACCTACAGTCCCATACCTCTTTACCTCCACCTACAGTCCCATACCTCTTTACCTCCACCTACAGTCCCATACCTCTATACCTCCACCTACAGTAACATACCTCTTTACCTCCAACTACAGTCACATGCCTCTTTACCTCCACCTACAGTCCCATGCCTCTTTACCTCCAACTACAGTCCCATACCTCTTTACCTCCACCTACAGTCACATACCTCTTTACCTCCACCTACAGTCTCATACCTCTATACCCCCACCTACAGTCACATACCTCTTTACCTCCACCTACAGTCTCATACCTCTATACCCCCACCTACAGTCCCATACCTCTTTACCTCCACCTACAGTCCCATACCTCTTTACCTCCACCTACAGTCCCATACCTCTATACCTCCACCTACAGTCCCATACCTCTATACCTCCACCTACAGTCCCATACCTCTATACCTCCACCTACAGTCCCATACCTCTTTACCTCCACCTACAGTCCCATACCTCTATACCTCCACCTTGTAACGGTTTTGACTTGAGGTTATTTTTTATAGGGGTGCCAGGTAGGTTGTGCCTACCAGAGAAAACATTGGTTTCTCCTTTTAGTTTGGGAGGGAATGAGTCCCATCTGGTCCGTCAAGTCTACACCAATACAAAGGACTTATGTAAACGTCAGAAGGGAAATCAACTTTTCATAAACCCTTAAAACATTGAAAAGAACTTCAAAAACAACTATTCTTTTGCGTGGGTTGTATTAGCAACATCAATGGATTACACACACATAATAATATAACACAATGAGTTCTGGTTCCTCCAGAAATGTCCTGTACCTCGGGACTAAAAAGAGTCCAGCCCGGTAAAGGAGTTCAGTGAACTCAAGTGACTTTTGTCACGCAATGTTTGTCCGTTCATTCCGTGTAGCGTAAACCCAGTATTAAATCATACAATCAATATAACAATTTTACCACAGAACTTTAAAGCGTATCAGCTCTTACTAATTCCTCAACTACATCTAACTACATAAATCATCACCGTATACATCATATCAAAACAAATGAAATACCGTATACAAAAAAGGTGGTAGTCAGTCGGTCAGTCAGACAATCCGCCAATAGATCTCCAGCGGAGAAAGGCCACGAAGAATGGAGAGGTGTAGTCCACGGACGCAAAGAGTGGATCCGATCCTGGGTAAACTCTCTCAGGCTACAAAACACACGTTTAACAGCAACAAAACAACCGGAATAGAGAAGCTCCGGGAACACATCCTCAGTCACGTCTCCATCACAAACCCCACTTTTGCGCAGCTGATGCTGGCTATTTAATTGGGAATTAAAGGGAAAGCACCCTATTGGAAGGAGAAGCACTGAGACGGCTCAAAATAATTCAGGGCCGTCACACACCCCCTCCCCTGGAAAAAGCCGACCATTGCCCTGGAAGGCACATCTTGTTCGGGGAAACCGAGAAAGGTCTCCTCATCACTTTCCTCTACAAAAATGTTCATGACTTTTTGGAGCTCACGCTCCTCATCTGAGGGGTCACAGGCCTTAAGGTGTGAGACTTCTGGGTCTGGGAATCCGAGAAAAGTCTCCTCACTTTCCTCTTCAAAGATATCCAAGATCTTGCGGCGCTCAATCGCCTCCAATTCCTCAGCCGAGGGGTAACAGGCCTTAAGGCGTGAGACATGGACAACGCGCATATCTTCACCTGTGTCCTCTTTCACCACTCGGTAGTTCAAAGGGCCCATATGCTCCACAATCCTATATGGTCCTTGCCATTTAGGAGCGAGCTTGGCAGAGAAGAATTGTTCAGCTTTCGAGTAAGGATGAGAGCGAAGCCACACCCGATCACGAAGCTGAAACTGCATGTCTCGTCTGTTCTTATCATAATTTCTCTTCTGCTTGAGTCGAGCCTGGGTCATGTTCTTTGAGACAAGAACTCTCAAGTCATGGAGATGGACTACCTGGTCATAGCAAGCAGCGTCTGGAGTAATCTGCTGGGGCTGTAGCACCATATCCAAGGGTCCTCGGAGGGGACGACTTAGGTTCAGCTCTGCAGGTGTGACTCCAGTGGACTCTTGCACAGCAGAATTCAGGGCAAATCGAAACTCGTGAAGGTGCTTGTCCCAGTGTTTGTGCTGGGTCCCTACATAGGAAGCAATCATTGTCTTCAAGGTTCGATTTACTCTCTCAGTGAGATTGGTCTGTGGGTGATAGGCCATGGTCAACTTCTGTCTCAGGTTCCATCTTTGGCAGGTCTCCTCAAAGAGATCAGAGACAAATTGGGAACCTCGATCAGACAGGATGTAATCAGGCACTCCCCAGCGAGTCAGGATCTCTTTCGTAAGGATGTTAGAGACGGTCCTTGCTGTGGCCTGACGCAGGGAAAAGAGTTCCACCCACTTTGAATAATAATCAACAAACACAAGCATGTACACATTCTGATTGGAGCTTCTAGGAAATGGACCCTTCAAATCCACTCCTAGCATTTCCCAAGGTCGGGTAACCACCGTTTGCTGCAACTTGCCAGCAGGCTTTCTACCTTCTGGTTTGTACATTTGACAAACCTGACAGTTTCGGATGTGTGACTTCACATCCATGCTCAGATGTGGCCAGTACAGTAACGCTTGCAACCGCTTGTAGGTTTTGAACCTGCCCAAATGACCAGCTAATGGGTCTTCATGGAAATGTTGAAGCAGTTGTAGGCATAGAGTTTCAGGTATATACAATTGGTAGAGGGTTCTGTGAGGTAGTTGTACAACACGGTAGACTTTGTCTTCCATGATGGTCAGCTTTGTGGTAGGATTGACCATCTTTTCTCCATCTTCCAGGATAGTCTGGTACAAAGCCTGTACTTCTGGATCATCCTGTTGGGCTTTCCATATGGTCTCATCAGAGATGGGAAAGTCTGTTTTGGGCGAGTCTCGACTGCTTGACAGGACAGTAGCACATGTAAAATGAGGGCCACCGTTATCACAAGCAGGAGCCCTGGATAAGGCATCTGGAACAGTGTTGTATTTTCCTTTCCCGTATTCTACTGCAAAGGTGAACTCTTGCAACCGTAGAGCCCATCTTATGAGTCTGGTGCTTGGTTTGTTGGTCTTGAACACCCACACAAGGGAGGAATGGTCAGTGACCACAGTGAAGTGTCTTCCCTCCAGGTAGTACCTCCACTTTTCCAAAGCCCAGACAACTGCAAGGCACTCTTGCTCGGTTGTGGAGTAGTTCCGTTCTGCTCCATTCAATGTCCGACTGGCGAACGCTAGCACTTCTTCAGTGCCAAGTCCAGTCTGTTGGACTAGGACAGCACCAAGTCCAACATCACTTGCATCAGTGTAAACAACAAAAGTGGCGTTTGTGATGGAGACGTGACTGAGGATGTGTTCCCGAAGCTTCTCTATTCCGGTTGTTTTGTTGCTGTTAAACGTGTGTTTTGTAGCCTGAGAGAGTTTACCCAGGATCGGATCCACTCTTTGCGTCCGTGGACTACTCCTCTCCATTCTTCGTGGCCTTTCTCCGCTGGAGATCTGTTGGCGGATTGGATTGTCTGACTGACCGACTGACTACCACCTTTTTTGTATACGGTATTTCATTTGTTTTGATATGATGTATACGGTGATGATTTATGTAGTTAGATGTAGTTGAGGAATTAGTAAGAGCTGAGACGCTTTAAAGTTCTGTGGTAAAATTGTTATATTGATTTGTATGATTTAATACTGGGTTTACGCTACATGGAATGAACGGACAAACATTGCGTGACAAAAGTCACTTGAGTTCACTGAACTCCTTTACCGGGCTGGACTCTTTTTAGGCCCGAGGTACAGGACATTTCTGGAGGAACCAGAACTCATTGTGTTATATTATTATGTGTGTGTAATCCATTGATGTTGCTAATACAACCCACGCAAAAGAATATAACACAATGAGTTCTGGTTCCTCCAGAAATGTCCTGTACCTCGGGCCTAAAAAGAGTCCAGCCCGGTAAAGGAGTTCAGTGAACTCAAGTGACTTTTGTCACGCAATGTTTGTCCGTTCATTCCATGTAGCGTAAACCCAGTATTAAATCATACAATCAATATAACAATTTTACCACAGAACTTTAAAGCGTCTCAGCTCTTACTAATTCCTCAACTACATCTAACTACATAAATCATCACCGCATACATCATATCAAAACAAATGAAATACCGTATACAAAAAAGGTGGTAGTCAGTCGGTCAGTCAGACAATCCGCCAATAGATCTCCAGCGGAGAAAGGCCACGAAGAATGGAGAGGTGTAGTCCACGGACGCAAAGAGTGGATCCGATCCTGGGTAAACTCTCTCAGGCTACAAAACACACGTTTAACAGCAACAAAACAACCGGAATAGAGAAGCTCCGGGAACACATCCTCAGTCACGTCTCCATCACAAACCCCACTTTTGCGCAGCTGATGCTGGTTATTTAATTCGGAATTAAAGGGAAAGCACCCTATTGGAAGGAGAAGCACTGAGACGGCTCAAAATAATTCAGGGCGTCACAACCTACAGTAACATACCTCTTTACCTCCAACTACAGTCACATGCCTCTTTACCTCCACCTACAGTCACATACCTCTTTACCTCCACCTACAGTCCCATACCTCTTTACCTCCACCTACAGTCTCATACCTCTATACCTCCACCTACAGTCCCATACCTCTTTACCTCCACCTACAGTCCCATACCTCTATACCTCCACCTACAGTCCCATACCTCTTTACCTCCAACAACAGTCACATACCTCTTTACCTCCACCTACAGTCACGTACCTCTTTACCTCCACCTAGAGTCACATACCTCCACCTACAGTCACATACCTCTCTACCTCCACCTACAGTCCCATGTCTCTATACCTCCACCTACAGTCACATACCTCTATACCTTCACCTACAGTCAAATACCTCTTTACCTCCACCTACAGTCACATACCTCTCTACCTCCACCTACAGGCACATGCCTCTATACCTCCACCTACAGTCACATACCTCTTTCACTCCACCTACAGTCACATCCTCTTTCACTCCACCTATACTCACATACCTCTATACCCCCACCTAAAGTCCCATACCTCTTTACCTCCACCTACAGTCACATGTCTCTATACCTCCACCTACAGTCCCATACCTCTTTACCTCCACCTACAGTCACATACCTCTATACCCCCACCTAGAGTCCCATACCTCTTTACCTCCACTTACAGCCACATACCTCTTTCACTCCACCTACAGTCACATGCCTCTTTACCTCCACCTACAGTCCCATACCTGTATACCTCCAACTACAGTCACATACCTCTTTCACTCCACCTACAGCCACATACCTCTATACCTCCACCTACAGTCACATACCTCTTTACCTCCACCTACAGTCACATACCTCTTTACCTCCACCTACAGTCCCATACCTCTTTACCTCCACCTACAGTCTCATACCTCTATACCTCCACCTACAGTCCCATACCTCTTTACCTCCACCTACAGTCCCATACCTCTATACCTCCACCTACAGTCCCATACCTCTTTACCTCCAACAACAGTCACATACCTCTTTACCTCCACCTACAGTCACGTACCTCTTTACCTCCACCTAGAGTCACATACCTCCACCTACAGTCACATACCTCTCTACCTCCACCTACAGTCCCATGTCTCTATACCTCCACCTACAGTCACATACCTCTATACCTTCACCTACAGTCAAATACCTCTTTACCTCCACCTACAGTCACATACCTCTCTACCTCCACCTACAGGCACATGCCTCTATACCTCCACCTACAGTCACATGCCTCTATACCTCCACCTACAGTCACATACCTCTTTCACTCCACCTACAGTCACATCCTCTTTACCTCCACCTACAGTCACATGTCTCTATACCTCCACCTACAGTCCCATACCTCTTTACCTCCACCTACAGTCACATACCTCTATACCCCCACCTAGAGTCCCATACCTCTTTACCTCCACTTACAGCCACATACCTCTTTCACTCCACCTACAGTCACATGCCTCTTTACCTCCACCTACAGTCACATGCCTCTTTACCTCCACCTACAGTCCCATACCTGTATACCTCCACCTACAGTCACATACCTCTTTCACTCCACCTACAGCCACATACCTCTATACCTCCACCTACAGTCACATACCTCTTTACCTCCACCTACAGTCAAATACCTCTTTACCTCCACCTACAATCACATACCTCTTTACCTCCACCTATAGTCACATACCTCTTTACCTCCAACTACAGTCACATACCTCTTTCACTCCACCTACAGTCACATACCTCTTTCACTCCACCTACAGTCACATGTCTCTTTACCTCCACCTACAGTCCCATACCTCTTTACCTCCACCTACAGTCACATACCTCTATACCTCCACCTATAGTCACATACCTCTCTACCTCCACATACAGCCACATACCTCTTTATCTCCACCTACAGTCACATACCTCTTTCACTCCACCTACAGCCACATACCTCTCTACCTCCACCTACAGTCACATACCTCCACCTACAGCCACATGTCTCTTTACCTCCACCTACAGTCCCATACCTCTTTACCTCCACCTACAGTCACATGTCTCTTTACCTCCACCTACAGTCCCATACCTCTATACCTCCACCTACAGTCACATACCTCTATACCTCCACCTACAGTCACATACCTCTCTACCTCCACCTACAGCCACATACCTCTATACCTCCACCTACAGCCACATACCTCTTTACCTCCACCTACAGCCACATACCTCTTTACCTCCACCTACAGTCACATACCTCTTTACCTCCACCTACAGTCACATACCTCTCTACCTCCACCTACAGTCCCATACCTCTCTACCTCCACCTACAGTCACATACCTCTATACCTCCACCTACAGTCACATACCTCTCTACCTCCACCTACAGCCACATACCTCTATACCTCCACCTACAGCCACATACCTCTTTACCTCCACCTACAGCCACATACCTCTTTACCTCCACCTACAGTCACATACCTCTCTACCTCCACCTACAGTCACATACCTCTATACCTCCACCTACAGTCACATACCTCTCTACCTCCACCTACAGTCACATACCTCCACCTACAGTCACATACCTCTCTTCCTCCACCTACAGTCCCATACCTCTATACCTCCACCTACAGTCACATACCTCCACCTACAGTCACATACCTCTCTACCTCCACCTACAGTCACATATCCTCTTTCACTCCACCTACAGTCACATACCTCTCAACCTCCACCTACAGTCCCATACCTCTTTACCTCCACCTACAGTCATATACCTCTCTACCTCCACCTACAGTCCCATGCCTCTATACCTCCACCTACAGTCACATACCTCTTTACCTCCACCTACAGTCACATACCTCTCTACCTCCACCTACAGGCACATGCCTCTTTACCTCCACCTACAGTCACACACCTCTTTCACTCCACCTACAGTCACATCCTCTTTCACTCCACCTATAGTCACATACCTCTTTACCTCCACCTACAGTCTCATACCTCTATACCCCCACCTACAGTCCCATACCTCTTTACCTCCACCTACAGTCACATACCTCTCTACCTCCACCTACAGTCACATACCTCTATACCCCCACCTACAGTCCCATACCTCTTTACCTCCACCTACAGTCACATACCTCTATACCCCCACCTTCAGTCCCATACCTCTTTACCTCCACTTACAGTCACATACCTCTTTCACTCCACCTACAGTCACATGCCTCTTTACCTCCACCTACAGTCCCATACCTGTATACCTCCACCTACAGTCACATACCTCTTTCACTCCACCTACAGTCACATACCTCTCTACCTCCACCTACAGTCCCATGCCTCTTTACCTCCACCTACAGTCACATACCTCTTTACCTCCACCTACAGTCCCATACCTCTTTACCTCCACTTACAGTCACATACCTCTCTACCTCCACCTACAGTCCCATGCCTCTATACCTCCACCTACAGTCCCATACCTCTATACCTCCACCTACAGTCCCATACCTCTTTACCTCCACCTACAGTCCCATACCTCTATACCTCCACCTACAGTCCCATGCCTCTATACCTCCACCTACAGTCCCATACCTCTATACCTCCACCTACAGTCCCATGCATCTATACCTCCACCTACAGTCCCATGCCTCTATACCTCCACCTACAGTCCCATACCTCTATACCTCCACCTACAGTCCCATACCTCTCTACCTCCACCTACAGTCCCATGCCTCTATACCTTCACCTACAGTCCCATACCTCTATACCCCCACCTTCAGTCCCATACCTCTTTACCTCCACTTACAGTCACATACCTCTTTCACTCCACCTACAGTCACATGTCTCTTTACCTCCACCTACAGCCACATACCTCTATACCCCCACCTACAGTCCCATGCCTCTATACCTCCACCTACAGTCCCATACCTCTATACCTCCACCTACAGCCACATACCTCTCTACCTCCACCTACAGTCACATACCTCCACCTACAGTCACATACCTCTTTACCTCCACCTACAGTCACATACCTCTATACCTCCACCTACAGTCACATACCTCTTTACCTCCACCTACAGCCACATACCTCTTTACCTCCACCTACAGTCACATACCTCTTTCACTCCACCTACAGCCACATACCTCTCTACCTCCACCTACACTCACATACCTCCACCTACAGTCCCATACCTCTATACCTCCACCTACAGTCACTTACCTCTATACCTCCACCTACAGTCACATACCTCTCTACCTCCACCTATAGTCACATACCTCCACCTACAGCCACATACCTCTCTACCTCCACCTACAGTCACATACCTCCACCTACAGTCACATACCTCTATACCTCCACCTACAGTCACATACCTCTCTACCTCCACCTATAGTCACATACCTCCACCTACAGCCACATACCTCTCTACCTCCACCTACAGTCACATACCTCTATACCTCCAACAACAGTCCCATACCTCTATACCTCCACCTACAGTCACATACCTCTCTACCTCCACCTACAGTCACATACCTCTTTACCTCCACCTACAGTCCCATACCTCTATACCTCCACCTACAGCCACATACCTCTATACCTCCACCTACAGTCACATACCTCTATACCTCCACCTACAGTCACATACCTCTCTACCTCCACCTACAGCCACATACCTCTCTACCTCCACAGGGAGTTGAATGTAGCTGGGTGTTGCGTTCCCTCCAAGAGGCGTAACAGGGATTCTCCGCAAAGGAACACATATTTTGTCAGTAGAAGTTATTTTTTCAGTTTTAACCAAAAGTGATTCACCAATTTTGAGGGGATCATTTAGATTTTGTAGTTCAGCCTTGTACCAAATGATCAATTCTCTCTGTCACTCTCTACCTTGCTCTCTCTGTCACTCTCCCCCCACTCTCTCTGTCAGAGGTACATGTCCTTTACCCAACACTGTCTAGTTTAACTGTCCAGACGTATAACTGCTGCCCCACCCTGGTGCTGCTCAGATAATTCTTATACAATTCAGAAAAGAGGAGGGGTTATGCTAATGTTTCTAATCACATAATGCTATGTATTTATATAATCCACTGCAGAACCAAATGGATGGACGTTAATATAGTCTCCAAACCAAAACGCTAGGTAGACATCAGGGGAGGCAATGTAAGTTTGCCGAAGAATGGTTATTACTGAGAAAATAGCTGAATAAAGAATATTCTGAGGTCCTGCTGCTTGTTGAATAAAGTGATTTAAATCTATTTAATCTACAGCGAGCAGCTGTCTTATGACAATTCACAGTCTTAAATAATGTTTCATATTTACCACCATGGTTTTTAAATGGCATATTGGAGGCAGAAGAGCTATAAGGGAGAGTGAGACAAAAATATCCTCCATGTACAATGTAAAACAACAAATAACGCTTGCAGAGTAAGGCTGATACACGCTAATTCAAAATCCAGAAAAGAGCCGTTAAATTCTACAAACACCTAAAAGGAAGTGATTCCCAAACCTTCCATAACAAAGCCATCACCTACAGAGAGATTAACCTGGAGAAGAGTCCCCTAAGCAAGCTGGTCCTGGGGCTCTGTTCACAAACAGAGCCCCATGACAGAAACACAATAAGACCCAGACAAATCATGAGAAAACAAAAAGATAGTTACTTGACACATTGGAAAGAATTAGAATGCAATTTGGCCCAAAACAGAGATTACACGGCGGCAGAATACCTGACCACTGTGACTGACTCAAACTTAAGGAAAGCTTTGACTATGTACAGACTTAGTGACATAGCCTTGCTATTGAGAAAGGCCGCCGTAGGCAGACCTGGCTCTCAAGAGAAGACAGGCTATGTGCACACTGCCCACAAAATGAGGTGGAAACTGAGCTGTACTTCCTAACCTCCTGCCAAATGTATGACCATATTAGAGAGACATATTTCCCTCAGATTACACAGATCCACAAAGAATTCGAAAACAAATCCAATTTTGACAAACTCCCATATCTACTGGGTGAAATATCACAGACCACAGTGTGCCATCACAGCAGCAAGATTTGTGACCTGTTGCCTCAAGAAAAGGGCAACCAGTGAAGAACAAACACCATTGTAAATACAACCCATATTTATGCTTATTTATTTTCCCTTTTGTACTTGAACTATTTGTACATATGACATTTTAAATGTCTTTATTCTTTTGGAACTTTTGTGAGTAATGTTTACTGTTCTTTTTGTTGTTTATTTCACGAGAGAGAGGAAGAGGAAGAGAGAGGGAGAGAGGGAGGGAGAGAGACCTAGGGAGAGAGACCTAGGGAGAGAGACCTAGGGAGAGAGGGAAATAGAGAGAGCACTTTTGACCCTATTTTATGTGCACAGATTCAAAGTGAATTTCACAGATTTTACAGATGATCGAAAAATCTATTTGAAAAGAGCAATTTGTGTTATGGCTTTCTGAACCATGTGATGACAGAAACATAAAACTCGCAGCATGGGGTGGTGAAATATTCACCCTGATTACCATGAGTTGCACAATCTATTACGGTACATTATCAAATACCTTGTCTTTCATTACAAAGGATCATAGAAATATTAAAAGCCTTTTCTCTATAGTGTTTAATAAAGCCATACAGTAGTATTTAAACACATGACACGGTACAATGTTTGATTTAAAGTGGTGGTTAAGTATTTATGTCACTCATCACATGACCGATCTCAAAATATCTCTCTGGCTTGTTCATATTTTATGCCTTTTGCGTAATTTAAGGAAAGGAATTAGAGCATAAAATGACCCAGCTCAGCTGTGTTGGGGTGGGGGAGGAGCAGAGGCCAGATAACAAACAATCGCCATCCTTCCTTTGTCTGTCCTTTCTCTAAACCCTGATGAAGCCTCTTTTCTCATTTAGCAAGATGTTTTAAATCAGGGATTTGATTTTAATTGCAGAATGCAGAATATTGTTGTATTAGGCTCAGACCTGATCACTGCAAACCAATAACAATTCAGCTATTGGAATTGATGAGAGCAGGTTGAGTGCTTGAATACACTTCTGAGACATGACTCATTGGAAATTCCACTAGATACCGCACTCTCTCTCTCGTCTCCCTCTTGCTCTGATATTATGACAATTTCTTTTTGCCTCCTCAATTCACTTCAATGTTTTGACAAGGAAGGAAAAAAGAGAACGGTGGCAAGGAGAGAGAGGTGGAAAGGAGAGAGAGGTGGAAAGGAGAGAGAGGTGGAAAGGAGAGAGAGGTGGAAAGGAGAGAGAGGAGGAAAGGAGAGAGAGGAGGAAAGGAGAGAGAGGAGGAAAGGAGAGAGAGGAGGAAAGGAGAGAGAGGTGGAAAGGAGAGAGAGGAGGAAAGGAGAGAGAGGAGGAAAGGAGAGAGAGGAGGAAAGGAGAGAGAGGAGACAAGGAGAGAGAGGAGGAAAGGAGAGAGAGGAGACAAGTAGAGAGAGGAGACAAGTAGAGAGAGGAGGAAAGGAGAAAGAGAAGGAAAGGAGAGAGAGGAGGAAGGAGAGAGCGGTGGCAAGGAGAGAGAGGAGGAAAGGAGAGAGAGGAGGAAAGGAGAGAGGAGGAAAGGAGAGAGCGGTGGCAAGGAGAGAGAGGAGGAAAGGCGAGAGAGGAGGAAAGGAGAGAGAGGAGACAAGTAGAGAGAGGAGGAAAGGAAAGAGGAGGAAAGGAGAGAGAGGTGGAAAGGAGAGAGCGGTGGCAAGGAGAGAGGAGGAAAGGAGAGAGGAGGAAAGGAGAGAGAGGAGGAAAGGAGAGAGCGGTGGCAAGGAGAGAGAGGAGGAAAGGAGAGAGACGAGGAACGGAGAGAGAGGAGACAAGTAGAGAGAGGAGGAAAGGAGAGAGAGGAGGAAAGGAGAGAGAGAGGAGGAAAGGAGAGAGAGGTGGCAAGGAGAGAGGAGGAAAGGAGAGAGAGGAGGAAAGGAGAGAGAGGAGGAAAGGAGAGAGAGGAGGAAAGGATAGAGCGGTGGCAAGGAGAGAGAGGAGGAAAGGAGAGAGAGGAGGAAAGGAGAGAGAGGAGACAAGAAGAGAGAGGAGGAAAGGAGAGAGAGGAGGAAAGAAGAGAGAGGAGGAAAGGAGAGAGCGGTGGCAAGGAGAGAGAGGAGGAAAGGAGAGAGAGGAGGAAAGGAGAGAGCGGTGGCAAGGAGAGAGCGGTGGCAAGGAGAGAGAGGAAGAAAGGAGAGAGAGGAGGAAAGGAGAGAGAGGAGGAAAGGAGAGAGAGGAGAAAGGGAGAGAATGGTGGCAAGGAGAGAGCGGAGGAAAGGAGAGAGAGAGGAGACAAGGACATTGGAGGCTAAAGCCTCCCCAACACTTACAGAAAAAAGGAACTAAATTGGTGATTTATTTGAAATATCTTGAAAAGAATAACTCAAACTAAGAGCATGTCTATAGATCCAATATCACATTGCTTGTCAAATGCTTTGTCCCGAATGCACCCTGTTCCTCATGAAGTGGATCATGTCTGAGGAGGGACATAGGGGAAAGGGTGCCATTAGGAAAGGAACCTCAGAAATACATTACATATAAAGGCTTTGATCAGTAGGATGAAAGATGGAGAGAATTGAGTCAGGAGGGGTGCTTGGTTATCAGTAACAGGGCTTGGTAGCAAAGAGAGCTGTATCTAGTGGTATAATACAGACAGCTGAATCTAGTGGTATAACACAGAGAGCAGTATCTAGTGGTATAACACAGACAGCTGTATCTAGTGGTATAACACAGAGAGCTGTATCTAGTGGTATAATACAGAGAGCTGTATCTAGTGGTATAATACAGAGAGCTGTGTAATACAGAGAGCTGTATCTAGTGGTATAATAGAGAGAGCTGTGTAATACAGAGAGCTGTATCTATTGATATAATACAGAGAGCTGTATCTAGTGGTATAATACAGAGAGCTGTATCTAGTGGTATAATACAGAGAGCTGTATCTAGTGGTATAACACAGAGAGCCTTATCTAGTGGTATAATACCGAGAGCAGTATCTAGTGGTATAATACAGAGAGCTGTGTAATACAGAGAGCTGTATCTAGTGGTATAACAGAGAGCTGTATCTAGTGGTATAATACAGAGAGCTGTATCTAGTGGTATAACACAGAGAGCTGTGTAATACAGAGAGCTGTATCTAGTGGTATAACAGAGAGCTGTATCTAGTGGTATAACAAAGAGCTGTATCTAGTGGTATAACAGAGAGAGCTGTAACTAGTGGTATAATACAGAGAGCTGTATCTAGTGGTATAATACAGAGAGCTGTGTAATACAGAGAGCTGTATCTAGTGGTATAATACAGAGAGCTGTATCTAGTGATATAATACAGAGAGCTGTGTAAAACAGAGAGCTGTATCTAGTGATATAATACAGAGAGCTGTGTAATACAGGGAGCTGTATCTAGTGGTATAATACAGAGAGCTGTATCTAGTGGTATAATACAGAGAGCTGTATCTAGTGGTATAACACAGAGAGCTGTATCTAGTGGTATAATACAGAGAGCTGTGCAATACAGAGAGCTGTATCTAGTGGTTTAATAAAGAGAGCAGTATCTAGTGGTATAATACAGAGAGCTGTATCTAGTGGTATAACACAAAGAGCTGTATCTAGTGGTATTACACAGAGAGCTGTATCTAGTGTTATAACACAGAGAGCTGTATCTAGTGGTATAATACAGAGAGCTGTATCTAGTGGTATAATACAGAGAGCTGTATCTAGTGGTATAATACAGCGAGCTGTATCTAGTGGTATAATACAGAGAGCTGTATCTAGTGGTATAACACAGAGAGCTGTATCTAGTGGTATAATACAGAGAGCTGTATCTAGTGGTATAACACAGAGAGCTGTATCTAGTGGTATAATACAGAGAGCAGTATCTAGTGGTATAATACAGAGAGCTGTATCTAGTGGTATAATACAGAGAGCTGTATCTAGTGATATAATACAGAGAGCTGAGTAAAACAGAGAAATGTATCTAGTGATATAATACAGAGAGCTGTGTAAAACAGAGAGCTGTATCTAGTGATATAATTAAGAGAGCTGTGTAATACAGGGAGCTGTATCTAGTGGTAAAATACAGAGAGCTGTATCTAGTGGTATAATACAGAGAGCTGTATCTAGTGGTATAACACAGAGAGCTGTATCTAGTGGTATAATACAGAGAGCATTATCTAGTGGTATAATACAGAGAGCTGTATCTAGTGGTATAATACAGAGAGCTGTATCTAGTGGTATAACACAGAGAGCTGTATCTAGTGGTATAATACAGAGAGCTGTGTAATACAGAGAGCTGTATCTAGTGGTTTAATAAAGAGAGCAGTATCTAGTGGTATAATACAGAGAGCTGTATCTAGTGGTATAACACAGAGAGCTGTATCTAGTGGTATAATACAGAGAGCAGTATCTAGTGGTATAATACAGAGAGCTGTATCTAGTGGTATAATACAGAGAGCTGAGTAAAACAGAGAAATGTATCTAGTGATATAATACAGAGAGCTGTGTAAAACAGAGAGCTGTATCTAGTGATATAATTAAGAGAGCTGTGTAATACAGGGAGCTGTATCTAGTGGTAAAATACAGAGAGCTGTATCTAGTGGTATAATACAGAGAGCTGTATCTAGTGGTATAACACAGAGAGCTGTATCTAGTGGTATAATACAGAGAGCATTATCTAGTGGTATAATACAGAGAGCTGTATCTAGTGGTATAATACAGAGAGCTGTATCTAGTGGTATAACACAGAGAGCCTTATCTAGTGGTATAATACGAGAGCAGTATCTAGTGGTATAATACAGAGAGCTGTGTAATACAGAGAGCTGTATCTAGTGGTATAACAGAGAGCTGTATCTAGTGGTATAATACAGAGAGCTGTATCTAGTGGTATAATACAGAGAGCAGTATCTAGTGGTATAATACAGGGAGCTGTGTAATACAGAGAGCTGTATCTAGTGGTATAACAGAGAGCTGTATCTAGTGGTATAATACAGAGAGCTGTATCTAGTGGTATAACACAGAGAGCTGTGTAATACAGAGAGCTGTATCTAGTGGTATATCAGAGAGCTGTATCTAGTGGTATAACAGAGAGCTGTATCTAGTGGTATAACAGAGAGAGCTGTGTAATACAGAGAGCTGTATCTAGTGGTATAATACAGAGAGCTGTATCTAGTGATATAATACAGAGAGCTGTGTAATACAGGGAGCTGTATCTAGTGGTATAATACAGAGAGCTGTATCTAGTGGTATAACACAGAGAGCTGTATCTAGTGGATTAATACAGAGAGCTGTATCTAGTGGTGTAATACAGAGAGCTGTGTAATACAGAGAGCTGTATCTAGAAGTATAATACAGAGAGCTGTATCTAGTGATATAATACAGAGAGCTGTGTAAAACAGAGAGCTGTATCTAGTGATATAATGAAGAGAGCTGTGTAATACAGGGAGCTGTATCTAGTGGTAAAATACAGAGAGCTGTATCTAGTGGTATAATACAGAGAGCTGTATCTAGTGGTATAACACAGATAGCTGTATCTAGTGGTATAATACAGAGAGCTGTGTAATACAGAGAACCGTATCTAGTGGTATAATACAGAGAGCAGTATCTATTGGTATAATACAGAGAGCTGTATCTAGTGGTATAACACAGAGAGCTATATCTAGTGGTATAACACAGAGAGCTGTATCTAGTGGTATAACACAGAGAGCTGTATCTAGTGGTATAATACAGAGAGCTGCATCTAGTGGTATAATACAGAGAGATGTATCTAGTGGTATAATACAGAGAGCTGTATCTAGTGGTATAATACATAGAGCTGTATCTAGTGGTATAATACAGAGAGCAGTATCTAGTGGTATAATACAGGGAGCTGTATCTAGTGGTATAATACAGAGAGCTGTATCTAGTGGTATAATACAGAGAGCTGTATCTAGGGGTATAACACAGAGAGCTGTATCTAGTGGTATGATACAGAGAGCTGTATCTAGTGGTATAATACAGAGAGCTGTATCTAGTGGTATAATACAGAGAGCAGTATCTAGTGGTATAATACAGAGAGCTGTATCTAGTGGTATAATACAGAGAGCTGTATCTAGTGGTATAATACAGAGAGCTGTATCTAGTGGTATAACACAGAGAGCTGTATCTAGTGGATTAATACAGAGAGCTGTATCTAGTGGTATAATACAGAGAGCTGTGTAATACAGAGAGCTGTATCTAGTGGTATAATACAGAGAGCTGTATCTAGTGATATAATACAGAGAGCTGTGTAAAACAGAGAGCTGTATCTAGTGATATAATAAAGAGAGCTGTGTAATACAAGGAGCTGTATCTAGTGGTTTAATACAGAGAGCTGTATCTAGTGGTATAATACAGAGAGCTGTATCTAGTGGTATGACACAGAGAGCTGTATCTAGTGGTATAATACAGAGAGCTGTGTAATACAGAGAGCTGTATCTAGTGGTATAATACAGAGAGCAGTATCTAGTGGTATAATACAGAGAGCTGTATCTAGTGGTATAACACAGAGAGCTATATCTAGTGGTATAACACAGAGAGCTGTATCTAGTGGTATAACACAGAGAGCTGTATCTAGTGGTATAATACAGAGAGCTGTATCTAGTGGTATAATACAGAGAGCTGTATCTAGTGGTATAATACAGAGAGCTGTATCTGGTGGTATAATACAGAGAGCTGTATCTAGTGGTATAATACAGAGAGCTGTATCTAGTGGTATAATACAGAGAGCTGTATCTAGTGGTATAATACAGAGAGCTGTATCTAGTGGTATAATACAGAGAGCTGTATCTAGTGGTATAATACAGAGAGCTGTATCTAGTGGTATAATACAGAGAGCTGTGTAATACAGAGAGCTGTATCTAGTGGTATAACAGAGAGCTGTATCTACTGGTATAATACAGCGAGCTGTATCTAGTGGTATAATACAGAGAGCTGTATCTAGTGGTATAATACAGAGAGCTGTATCTAGTGGTATAATACAGAGAGCTGTATCTAGTGGTATAATACAGAGAGCTGTATCTAGTGGTATAATACAGAGAGCAGTATCTAGTGGTATAATACAAAGAGCTGTATCTAGTGGTATAATACAGATAGCTGTATCTAGTGGTATAACAGGGAGCTGTATCTAGTGGTATAACAGAGAGCTGTATCTAGTGGTATAACAGCGAGAGCTGTGTAATACAGACAGCTGTATCTAGTGGTATAATACAGAGAGCTGTATCTAGTGGTATAATACAGAGAGCTGTATCTAGTGGTATAATACAGAGAGCTGTATCTAGTGGTATAATACAGAGAGCTGTATCTGGTGGTATAATACAGAGAGCTGTATCTAGTGGTATAATACAGAGAGCTGTATCTAGTGGTATAATACAGAGAGCTGTATCTAGTGGTATAATACAGAGAGCTGTATCTAGTGGTATAATACAGAGAGCTGTATCTAGTGGTATAATACAGAGAGCTGTATCTAGTGGTATAATACAGAGAGCTGTGTAATACAGAGAGCTGTATCTAGTGGTATAACAGAGAGCTGTATCTACTGGTATAATACAGCGAGCTGTATCTAGTGGTATAATACAGAGAGCTGTATCTAGTGGTATAATACAGAGAGCTGTATCTAGTGGTATAATACAGAGAGCTGTATCTAGTGGTATAATACAGAGAGCAGTATCTAGTGGTATAATACAAAGAGCTGTATCTAGTGGTATAATACAGATAGCTGTATCTAGTGGTATAACAGGGAGCTGTATCTAGTGGTATAACAGAGAGCTGTATCTAGTGGTATAACAGCGAGAGCTGTGTAATACAGACAGCTGTATCTAGTGGTATAATACAGAGAGCTGTATCTAGTGGTATAATACAGAGAGCTGTGTAATACAGAGAGCTGTATCTAGTGGTATAACAGAGAGCTGTATCTAGTGGTATAATACAGAGAGCTGTATCTAGTGGTATAATACAGAGAGCTGTATCTAGTGGTATAATACAGAGAGTTGTATCTAGTGGTATAATACAGATAGCTGTATCTAGTGGTATAATACAGAGAGCTGTATCTAGTGGTATAATACAGAGAGCTGTATCTAGTGGTATAACAGAGAGAGCTGTATCTAGTGGTATAATACAGAGAGCTGTATCTAGTGGTATAATACAGAGAGCTGTATCTAGTGGTATAATACAGAGAGCTGTATCTAGTGGTATAATACAGAGAGCTGTATCTAGTGGTATAATACAGAGAGCTGTATCTAGTGGTATAATACAGAGAGCTGTATCTAGTGGTATAATACAGAGAGCTGTATCTAGTGGTATAATACAGAGAGCTGTATCTAGTGGTATAATACAGAGAGTATAGCCCCCTTTACTGGCTCAAATAGCAGACCAATCAACCTGTTACCAACCCTTGGTAAAGCTTCTGAAAAAATAGTGTTTGACCAGATACATTGATATTTTACAGTAAACAAACTGACAACAGACTTTCAGCATGCTTAAAAGGAAGGACATTCAACAAGCACAGGACACAAACGACTGCCGATTGGCTGAGAGAAAATTATGATAAAAATGGATGATTGTGGGGGCTGTTTTGTTGGACTTCAGTGCGGCTTTTTACATTATCAATCATAGTCTGCTGCTGGAAAAACGTATGTGTTATGGCTTTACACCCCCTGCTATAATGTGGATAAAGAAGTCCCCCTTCTAACTGTCACGACTTCCTCCGAAGTGGGCTCCTCTCCTTGTTCGTTCGGCGGTAGACGTCACCAGCTTTCTAGCCATCGCCGCTCCATTTTTCATGTATCCATTTCTTTTGTCTTGTTTTCCCTGCTGGTTTTCATTCCCCCAATCACATTACATGTATTTACTCCTCTGTTCCCCCTCATGTCTTTGTGTGTGATTGTTTCGTGTCATTTTTGACGTGCTATTTCTGGTGTGCGTCTATTCCGTGTTTTTCTTCACGAGGTATGTTTATTTGTTTGTACTTTATTGATTGTTGTGACTATTTGCACGTTTTTGCACTTTGGCATATTGGATGAAGGTTTCGACGCAGTGGCGTCCGTCTGTTGATTTCTCCTGTTCACAACTCCCTGCTCTCCTGCACCTGACTCCGCCCCCAGTACGCACGCCTGACTCCGCTCCCAGTACGCACACCATTGACACTAACAGAAGACAGAGGGTGTTCTTTAATGCAAGCCTCTCCAACATAATCCAGGTAGAATCAGGAATTCCCCAGGGCAGCTGTTTGGCCCTTTAATTGTTTAAATCTTCACCAACGTCATGCCACAGGCTTTAAGTAAAACCAGAGTTTCTATGTATGCGGATGACTCAACACTATACACGTCAGCTACTACAGCGACTGAAATGACTGCAACACTTAACAAAGAACTGCAGATAGTTTTGGAGTGGGTGGCAAGGAATAAGTTAGTACTTAATATTTCAAAAGCTAAAAGCATTGTATTTGGGCCAATCATTCACTAAACCCTAAACCTCAACAAAATCTTGTATTGAAGAATTTAGAAATTTAGCAAGTTGAGATGACTAAATTGCTTGGAGTAACTCTGGTTTATAAACTGTCATGGTCAAAACATATTGATACAACAGTAGCTAAGACGGGGAGAAGTCTGTCTATAATAAAGTTATGCTCTGCCTTCTTGACAGCACTATCAACAAGGCAGGTCCTACAGGCCCTAGTTTTGTCACACCTGCACTACTGTTCAGTAGTGTGGTCAGGTGCCACAAAGAGGGACTTAGGAAAATTACATTTGGCTCAGACCAGGGCAGCACAGCTGGCCCTTGGTGGTAGACAGATAGCTAACATTAATAATATGCATGTCAATCTCTACTGTCTGAAAGTAGAGGAGAGATTGACTTCGTCACTACTTTTATTTGTAAGAGGTATTGAGATGATGAAAGCACCAAGCTGTCTGTTTAAACAACTATCACACCCATGCATACCCCACAAGACATGCCTCCAGAGATCTCTTCACAGTCCCCAAATCCAGAACAGACTATGGGAGGCACACAGTACTACATAGAGCCATGACTACATGGAACTCTATTCCACATCAGGTACTGTAACTGATGCAGCAGTAGAATCAGATTTAAAAACAGATCAAAAACACTTTATGGAACAGCGGGGACTGTGAAGAGACACAAACAGGTACAGACACATGCATACACACACAAGATAACATTCACACTATACACACACGTACACATGGATTTTGTGCTGTAGATATGTGGTAGTAGAGTAGGGGCCTGAAGGAACACAGTGTGCTGTGGATTCTGTAATGGTTGTATTGTAATGTATAACTAACTTCATTTTGCCAGTCCCCAGGAAGAGTAGCTGCTGCCTTGAGAGGAACTAATGGGGATCCATAATAAACCCCAGGAAGAGTAGCTGCTGCCTTGACAGGAACTAATGGGGATCCATAATAAACACCAGGAAGAGTAGCTGCTGCCTTGAGAGGAACTAATGGGGATCCATAATAAACCCCAGGAAGAGTAGCTGCTGCCTTGACAGGAACTAATGGGGATCCATAATAAACCCCAGGAAGAGTAGCTGCTGCCTTGGAAGGAACTAATGGGGATCCATAATAAACCCCAGGAAGAGTAGCTGCTGCCTTGACAGGAACTAATGGGGATCCATAATAAACCCCAGGAAGAATAGCTACTGGCTTGGCAGGAACGAATGGGGATCCATAATAAACCCCAGGAAGAGTAGCTGCTGCCTTGGCAGGAACTAATGGGGATCCATAATAAACCCCAGGAAGAGTAGCAGCTGCCTTGGCAGGAACTAATGGGGATCCATAATAAACCCCAGGAAGAGAAGCTGCTGCCTTGTCAGGAACTAATGGGGATCCATAATAAACCCCAGGAAGAGATGCTGCTGCCTTGGCAGGAACTAATGGGGATCCATAATAAACCCCAGGAAGAGATGCTGCTGCCTTGGCAGGAACTAATGGGGATCCATAATAAACCCCAGGAAGACTAGCTGCTGCCTTGGCAGGAACTAATGGGAATCCATAATAAACCCCAGGAAGAGAAGCTGCTGCCTTGGCAGGAACTAATGGGGATCCATAATAAACCCCAGGAAGAGAAGCTGCTGCCTTGGCAGGAACTAATGGGGATCCATAATAAACCCCAGGAAGAGAAGCTGCTGCCTTGTCAGGAACTAATGGGGATCCATAATAAACCCCAGGAAGAGATGCTGCTGCCTTGGCAGGAACTAATGGGGATCCATAATAAACCCCAGGAAGATTAGCTGCTGACTTGACAGGAACGAATTGGGATCCATAATAAACCCCAGGAAGAGTAGCTGCTGCCTTGGCAGGAACTAATGGGGATCCATAATAAACCCCAGGAAGAGAAGCTGCTGCCTTGGCAGGAACTAATAGGGATCCATAATAAACCCCAGGAAGAGTAGCAGCTGCCTTGGCAGGAACTAATGGGGATCCATAATAAACCCCAGGAAGAGAAGCTGCTGCCTTGTCAGGAACTAATGGGGATCCATAATAAACCCCAGGAAGACTAGCTGCTGCCTTGGCAGAAACTAATGGGAATCCATAATAAACACCAGGAAGAGAAGCTGCTGCCTTGGCAGGAACTAATGGGGATCCATAATAAACCCCAGGAAGAGTAGCTGCTGGCTTGGCAGGAACGAATGGGGATCCATAATAAACCCCAGGAAGAGTAGCTGCTGCCTTGGCAGGAACTAATGGGGATCCATAATAAACCCCAGGAAGAGTAGCAGCTGCCTTGGCAGGAACGAATGGGGATCCATAATAAACCCCAGGAAGAGTAGCTGCTGCCTTGGCAGGAACTAATGGGGATCCATAATAAACCCCAGGAAGAGTAGCAGCTGCCTTGGCAGGAACTAATGGGGATCCATAATAAACCCCAGGAAGAGAAGCTGCTGCCTTGTCAGGAACTAATGGGGATCCATAATAAACCCCAGGAAGAGATGCTGCTGCCTTGGCAGGAACTAATGGGGATCCATAATAAACCCCAGGAAGAGAAGCTGCTGCCTTGGCAGAAACTAATGGGAATCCATAATAAACCCCAGGAAGTGTAGCTGCTGCCTTGACAGAAACTAATGGGGATCCATAATAAACCCCAGGAAGAGTAGCTACTGGCTTGGCAGGAACGAATGGGGATCCATAATAAACCCCAGGTAGAGTAGCTGCTGCCTTGGCAGGAACTAATGGGGATCCATAATAAACCCCAGGAAGAGTAGCAGCTGCCTTGGCAGGAACTAATGGGGATCCATAATAAACCCCAGGAAGAGAAGCTGCTGCCTTGTCAGGAACTAATGGGGATCCATAATAAACCCCAGGAAGAGATGCTGCTGCCTTGGCAGGAACTAATGGGGATCCATAATAAACCCCAGGAAGACTTGCTGCTGCCTTGGCAGGAACTAATGGGAATCCATAATAAACCCCAGGAAGAGAAGCTGCTGCCTTGGCAGGAACTAATGGGGATCCATAATAAACCCCAGGAAGAGTAGCTGCTGACTTGACAGGAACGAATTGGGATCCATAATAAACCCCAGGAAGAGTAGCTGCTGCCCTGGCAGGAACTAATGGGGATCCATAATAAACCCCAGGAAGAGAAGCTGCTGCCTTGGCAGGAACTAATGGGGATCCATAATAAACCCCAGGAAGAGTAGCTGCTGACTTGACAGGAACGAATTGGGATCCATAATAAACCCCAGGAAGAGTAGCTGCTGCCTTGAGAGGAACTAATGGGGATCCATAATAAACCCCAGGAAGAGTAGCTGCTGCCTTGACAGGAACTAATGGGGATCCATAATAAACCCCAGGAAGAGTAGCTGCTGCCTTGGAAGGAACTAATGGGGATCCATAATAAACCCCAGGAAGAGTAGCTGCTGCCTTGACAGGAACTAATGGGGATCCATAATAAACCCCAGGAAGAGTAGCTACTGGCTTGGCAGGAACGAATGGGGATCCATAATAAACCCCAGGAAGAGTAGCTGCTGCCTTGGCAGGAACTAATGGGGATCCATAATAAACCCCAGGAAGAGTAGCAGCTGCCTTGGCAGGAACTAATGGGGATTCATAATAAACCCCAGGAAGAGAAGCTGCTGCCTTGTCAGGAACTAATGGGGATCCATAATAAACCCCAGGAAGAGATGCTGCTGCCTTGGCAGGAACTAATGGGGATCCATAATAAACCCCAGGAAGACTAGCTGCTGCCTTGGCAGGAACTAATGGGAATCCATAATAAACCCCAGGAAGAGAAGCTGCTGCCTTGTCAGGAACTAATGGGGATCCATAATAAACCCCAGGAAGAGTAGCTGCTGACTTGACATGAACGAAATGGGATCCATAATAAACCCCAGGAAGAGTAGCTGCTGCCTTGGCAGGAACTAATGGGGATCCATAATAAACCCCAGGAAGAGAAGCTGCTGCCTTGGCAGGAACTAATGGGGATCCATAATAAACCCCAGGAAGAGTAGCTGCTGACTTGACAGGAACAAATTGGGATCCATAATAAACCCCAGGAAGAGTAGCTGCTGCCTTGAGAGGAACTAATGGGGATCCATAATAAACCCCAGGAAGAGTAGCTGCTGCCTTGACAGGAACTAATGGGGATCCATAATAAACCCCAGGATGAGTAGCTGCTGCCTTGACAGGAACTAATGGGGATCCATAATAAACCCCAGGAAGAGTAGCTGCTGCCTTGACAGGAACTAATGGGGATCCATAATAAACCCCAGGAAGAGTAGCTGCTGCCTTGACAGGAACTAATGGGGATCCATAATAAACCCCAGGAAGAGTAGCTGCTGCCTTGGAAGGAACTAATGGGGATCCATAATAAACCCCAGGAAGAGTAGCTGCTGCCTTGACAGGAACTAATGGGGATCCATAATAAACCCCAGGAAGAGTAGCTGCTGCCTTGACAGGAACTAATGGGGATCCATAATAAACCCCAGAAAGAGTAGCTACTGGCTTGGCAGGAACGAATGGGGATCCATAATAAACCCCAGGAAGAGTAGCTGCTGACTTGACATGAACGAATTGGGATCCATAATAAACCCCAGGAAGAGTAGCTGCTGCCTTGGCAGGAACTAATGGGGATCCATAATAAACCCCAGGAAGAGTAGCTGCTGCCTTGGAAGGAACTAATGGGGATCCATAATAAACCCCAGGAAGAGTAGCTGCTGCCTTGACAGGAACTAATGGGGATCCATAATAAACCCCAGGAAGAGTAGCTGCTGCCTTGACAGGAACTAATGGGGATCCATAATAAACCCCAGAAAGAGTAGCTACTGGCTTGGCAGGAACGAATGGGGATCCATAATAAACCCCAGGAAGAGTAGCTGCTGCCTTGGCAGGAACTAATGGGGATCCATAATAAACCCCAGGAAGAGTAGCAGCTGCCTTGGCAGGAACTAATGGGGATCCATAATAAACCCCAGGAAGAGAAGCTGCTGCCTTGTCAGGAACTAATGGGGATCCATAATAAACCCCAGGAAGACATGCTTCTGCCTTGGCAGGAACTAATGGGGATCCATAATAAACCCCAGGAAGAGATGCTGCTGCCTTGGCAGGAACTAATGGGGATCCATAATAAACCCCAGGAAGACTAGCTGCTGCCTTGGCAGGAACTAATGGGAATCCATAATAAACCCCAGGAAGAGAAGCTGCTGCCTTGGCAGGAACTAATGGGGATCCATAATAAACCCCAGGAAGAGAAGCTGCTGCCTTGGCAGGAACTAATGGGGATCCATAATAAACCCCAGGAAGAGAAGCTGCTGCCTTGTCAGGAACTAATGGGGATCCATAATAAACCCCAGGAAGAGATGCTGCTGCCTTGGCAGGAACTAATGGGGATCCATAATAAACCCCAGGAAGATTAGCTGCTGACTTGACAGGAACGAATTGGGATCCATAATAAACCCCAGGAAGAGTAGCTGCTGCCTTGGCAGGAACTAATGGGGATCCATAATAAACCCCAGGAAGAGAAGCTGCTGCCTTGGCAGGAACTAATAGGGATCCATAATAAACCCCAGGAAGAGTAGCTGCTGCCTTGACAGAAACTAATGGGGATCCATAATAAACCCCAGGAAGAGTAGCTACTGGCTTGGCAGGAACGAATGGGGATCCATAATAAACCCCAGGAAGAGTAGCTGCTGCCTTGGCAGGAACTAATGGGGATCCATAATAAACCCCAGGAAGAGTAGCAGCTGCCTTGGCAGGAACTAATGGGGATCCATAATAAACCCCAGGAAGAGAAGCTGCTGCCTTGTCAGGAACTAATGGGGATCCATAATAAACCCCAGGAAGAGATGCTGCTGCCTTGGCAGGAACTAATGGGGATCCATAATAAACCCCAGGAAGACTTGCTGCTGCCTTGGCAGGAACTAATGGGAATCCATAATAAACACCAGGAAGAGAAGCTGCTGCCTTGGCAGGAACTAATGGGGATCCATAATAAACCCCAGGAAGAGTAGCTGCTGACTTGACAGGAACGAATTGGGATCCATAATAAACCCCAGGAAGAGTAGCTGCTGCCTTGGCAGGAACTAATGGGGATCCATAATAAACCCCAGGAAGAGAAGCTGCTGCCTTGGCAGGAACTAATAGGGATCCATAATAAACCCCAGGAAGAGTAGCTGCTGCCTTGACAGAAACTAATGGGGATCCATAATAAACCCCAGGAAGAGTAGCTACTGGCTTGGCAGGAACGAATGGGGATCCATAATAAACCCCAGGTAGAGTAGCTGCTGCCTTGGCAGGAACTAATGGGGATCCATAATAAACCCCAGGAAGAGTAGCAGCTGCCTTGGCAGGAACTAATGGGGATCCATAATAAACCCCAGGAAGAGAAGCTGCTGCCTTGTCAGGAACTAATGGGGATCCATAATAAACCCCAGGAAGAGATGCTGCTGCCTTGGCAGGAACTAATGGGGATCCATAATAAACCCCAGGAAGACTTGCTGCTGCCTTGGCAGGAACTAATGGGAATCCATAATAAACCCCAGGAAGAGAAGCTGCTGCCTTGGCAGGAACTAATGGGGATCCATAATAAACCCCAGGAAGAGTAGCTGCTGACTTGACAGGAACGAATTGGGATCCATAATAAACCCCAGGAAGAGTAGCTGCTGCCTTGGCAGGAACTAATGGGGATCCATAATAAACCCCAGGAAGAGAAGCTGCTGCCTTGGCAGGAACTAATGGGGATCCATAATAAACCCCAGGAAGAGTAGCTGCTGACTTGACAGGAACGAATTGGGATCCATAATAAACCCCAGGAAGAGTAGCTGCTGCCTTGAGAGGAACTAATGGGGATCCATAATAAACCCCAGGAAGAGTAGCTGCTGCCTTGACAGGAACTAATGGGGATCCATAATAAACCCCAGGAAGAGTAGCTGCTGCCTTGGAAGGAACTAATGGGGATCCATAATAAACCCCAGGAAGAGTAGCTGCTGCCTTGACAGGAACTAATGGGGATCCATAATAAACCCCAGGAAGAGTAGCTACTGGCTTGGCAGGAACGAATGGGGATCCATAATAAACCCCAGGAAGAGTAGCTGCTGCCTTGGCAGGAACTAATGGGGATCCATAATAAACCCCAGGAAGAGTAGCAGCTGCCTTGGCAGGAACTAATGGGGATTCATAATAAACCCCAGGAAGAGAAGCTGCTGCCTTGTCAGGAACTAATGGGGATCCATAATAAACCCCAGGAAGAGATGCTGCTGCCTTGGCAGGAACTAATGGGGATCCATAATAAACCCCAGGAAGACTAGCTGCTGCCTTGGCAGGAACTAATGGGAATCCATAATAAACCCCAGGAAGAGAAGCTACTGCCTTGTCAGGAACTAATGGGGATCCATAATAAACCCCAGGAAGAGTAGCTGCTGACTTGACATGAACGAAATGGGATCCATAATAAACCCCAGGAAGAGTAGCTGCTGCCTTGGCAGGAACTAATGGGGATCCATAATAAACCCCAGGAAGAGAAGCTGCTGCCTTGGCAGGAACTAATGGGGATCCATAATAAACCCCAGGAAGAGTAGCTGCTGACTTGACAGGAACAAATTGGGATCCATAATAAACCCCAGGAAGAGTAGCTGCTGCCTTGAGAGGAACTAATGGGGATCCATAATAAACCCCAGGAAGAGTAGCTGCTGCCTTGACAGGAACTAATGGGGATCCATAATAAACCCCAGGAAGAGTAGCTGCTGCCTTGACAGGAACTAATGGGGATCCATAATAAACCCCAGGAAGAGTAGCTGCTGCCTTGACAGGAACTAATGGGGATCCATAATAAACCCCAGGAAGAGTAGCTGCTGCCTTGGAAGGAACTAATGGGGATCCATAATAAACCCCAGGAAGAGTAGCTGCTGCCTTGACAGGAACTAATGAGGATCCATAATAAACCCCAGGAAGAGTAGCTGCTGCCTTGACAGGAACTAATGGGGATCCATAATAAACCCCAGAAAGAGTAGCTACTGGCTTGGCAGGAACGAATGGGGATCCATAATAAACCCCAGGAAGAGTAGCTGCTGACTTGACATGAACGAATTGGGATCCATAATAAACCCCAGGAAGAGTAGCTGCTGCCTTGGCAGGAACTAATGGGGATCCATAATAAACCCCAGGAAGAGTAGCTGCTGCCTTGGAAGGAACTAATGGGGATCCATAATAAACCCCAGGAAGAGTAGCTGCTGCCTTGACAGGAACTAATGGGGATCCATAATAAACCCCAGGAAGAGTAGCTGCTGCCTTGACAGGAACTAATGGGGATCCATAATAAACCCCAGAAAGAGTAGCTACTGGCTTGGCAGGAACGAATGGGGATCCATAATAAACCCCAGGAAGAGTAGCTGCTGACTTGACATGAACGAATTGGGATCCATAATAAACCCCAGGAAGAGTAGCTGCTGCCTTGGCAGGAACTAATGGGGATCCATAATAAACCCCAGGAAGAGAAGCTGCTGCCTTGGCAGGAACTAATGGGGATCCATAATAAACCCCAGGAAGAGTAGCTGCTGACTTGACAGGAACGAATTGGGATCAATAATAAACCCCAGGAAGAGTAGCTGCTGCCTTGAGAGGAACTAATGGGGATCCATAATAAACCCCAGAAAGAGTAGCTGCTGCCTTGACAGGAACTAATGGGGATCCATAATAAACCCCAGGAAGAGTAGCTGCTGCCTTGACAGGAACTAATGGGGATCCATAATAAACCCCAGGAAGAGATGCTGCTGCCTTGAGAGGAACTAATGTGGATCCATAATAAACCCCAGGAAGAGTAGCTGCTGCCTTGACAGGAACTAATGGGGATCCATAATAAACCCCAGGAAGAGTAGCTGCTGCCTTGGAAGGAACTAATGGGGATCCATAATAAACCCCAGGAAGAGTAGCTGCTGCCTTGACAGGAACTAATGGGGATCCATAATAAACCCCAGGAAGAGTAGCTACTGGCTTGGCAGGAACGAATGGGGATCCATAATAAACCCCAGGAAGAGATGCTGCTGCCTTGGCAGGAACTAATGGGGATCCATAATAAACCCCAGGAAGACTAGCTGCTGCCTTGGCAGGAACTAATGGGAATCCATAATAAACCCCAGGAAGAGAAGCTGCTGCCTTGGCAGGAACTAATGGGGATCCATAATAAACCCCAGGAAGAGTAGCTGCTGACTTGACAGGAACGAATTGGGATCCATAATAAACCCCAGGAAGAGTAGCTGCTGCCTTGGCAGGAACTAATGGGGATCCATAATAAACCCCAGGAAGAGTAGCTGCTGCCTTGGCAGGAACTAATGGGGATCCATAATAAACCCCAGGAAGAGATGCTGCTGCCTTGGCAGGAACTAATGGGGATCCATAATAAACCCCAGGAAGAGTAGCTGCTGGCTTGGCAGGAACTAATGGGGATCCATAATAAACCCCAGGAAGAGAAGCTGCTGTCTTGGCAGGAACTAATGGGGATCCATAATAAACCCCAGGAAGAGTAGCTGCTGACTTGACAGGAACGAATTGGGATCCATAATAAACCCCAGGAAGAGTAGCTGCTGCCTTGGCAGGAACTAATGGGGATCCATAATAAACCCCAGGAAGAGTAGCTGCTGCCTTGGCAGGAACTAATGGGGATCCATAATAAACCCCAGGAAGAGATGCTGCTGCCTTGGCAGGAACTAATGGGGATCCATAATAAACCCCAGGAAGAGTAGCTGCTGGCTTGGCAGGAACTAATGGGGATCCATAATAAACCCCAGGAAGAGATGCTGCTGGCTTGGCAGGAACTAATGGGGTTCCATAATAAACCCCAGGAAGAGATGCTGCTGCCTTGGCAGGAACTAATGGGGATCCATAATAAACCCCAGGAAGAGTAGCTGCTGGCTTGGCAGGAACTAATGGGGTTCCATAATAAACCCCAGGAAGAGATGCTGCTGCCTTGAGAGGAACTAATGGGGATCCATAATAAACCCCAGGAAGAGTAGCTGCTGCCTTGGCAGGAACTAATGGGGATCCATAATAAACCCCAGGAAGAGTAGCTGCTGCCTTGACAGGAACTAATGGGGATCCATAATAAACCCCAGGAAGAGTAGCTGCTGCCTTGGAAGGAACTAATGGGGATCCATAATAAACCCCAGGAAGAGTAGCTGCTGCCTTGACAGGAACTAATGGGGATCCATAATAAACCCCAGGAAGAGTAGCTACTGGCTTGGCAGGAACGAATGGGGATCCATAATAAACCCCAGGAAGAGTAGCTGCTGCCATGGCAGGAACTAATGGGGATCCATAATAAACCCCAGGAAGAGTAGCAGCTGCCTTGGCAGGAACTAATGGGGATCCATAATAAACCCCAGGAAGAGAAGCTGCTGCCTTGTCAGGAACTAATGGGGATCCATAATAAACCCCTGGAAGAGATGCTGCTGCCTTGGCAGGAACTAATGGGGATCCATAATAAACCCCAGGAAGAGAAGCTGCTGCCTTGGCAGGAACTAATGGGAATCCATAATAAACCCCAGGAAGGGAAGCTGCTGCCTTGGCAGGAACTAATGGGGATCCATAATAAACCCCAGGAAGAGTAGCTGCTGACTTGACAGGAACGAATTGGGATCCATAATAAACCCCAGGAAGAGTAGCTGCTGGCTTGGCAGGAACTAATGGGGATCCATAATAAACCCCAGGAAGAGTAGCTGCTGCCTTGGAAGGAACTAATGGGGATCCATAATAAACCCCAGGAAGAGTAGCTGCTGCCTTGACAGAAACTAATGGGGATCCATAATAAACCCCAGGAAGAGTAGCTACTGGCTTGGCAGGAACGAATGGGGATCCATAATAAACCCCAGGAAGAGTAGCTGCTGCCTTGGCAGGAACTAATGGGGATCCATAATAAACCCCTGGAAGAGTAGCAGCTGCCTTGGCAGGAACTAATGGGGATCCATAATAAACCCCAGGAAGAGAAGCTGCTGCCTTGTCAGTAACTAATGGGGATCCATAATAAACCCCAGGAAGAGATGCTGCTGCCTTGGCAGGAACTAATGGGGATCCATAATAAACCCCAGGAAGACTAGCTGCTGCCTTGGCAGGAACTAATGGGAATCCATAATAAACCCCAGGAAGAGAAGCTGCTGCCTTGGCAGGAACTAATGGGGATCCATAATAAACCCCAGGAAGAGTAGCTGCTGACTTGACAGGAACGAATTGGGATCCATAATAAACCCCAGGAAGAGTAGCTGCTGCCTTGGCAGGAACTAATGGGGATCCATAATAAACCCCAGGAAGAGAAGCTGCTGCCTTGGCAGGAACTAATGGGGATCCATAATAAACCCCAGGAAGAGTAGCTGCTGACTTGACAGGAACGAATTGGGATCCATAATAAACCCCAGGAAGAGTAGCTGCTGCCTTGAGAGGAACTAATGGGGATCCATAATAAACCCCAGGAAGAGTAGCTGCTGCCTTGACAGGAACTAATGGGGATCCATAATAAACCCAAGGAAGAGTAGCTGCTGCCTTGGAAGGAACTAATGGGGATCCATAATAAACCCCAGGAAGAGTAGCTGCTGCCTTGACAGGAACTAATGGGGATCCATAATAAACCCCAGGAAGAGTAGCTACTGGCTTGGCAGGAACGAATGGGGATCCATAATAAACCCCAGGAAGAGTAGCTGCTGACTTGACAGGAACGAATTGGGATCCATAATAAACCCCAGGAAGAGTAGCTGCTGCCTTGAGAGGAACTAATGGGGATCCATAATAAACCCCAGGAAGAGTAGCTGCTGCCTTGACAGGAACTAATGGGGATCCATAATAAACCCAAGGAAGAGTAGCTGCTGCCTTGGAAGGAACTAATGGGGATCCATAATAAACCCCAGGAAGAGTAGCTGCTGCCTTGACAGGAACTAATGGGGATCCATAATAAACCCCAGGAAGAGTAGCTACTGGCTTGGCAGGAACGAATGGGGATCCATAATAAACCCCAGGAAGAGTAGCTGCTGCCTTGGCAGGAACTAATGGGGATCCATAATAAACCCCAGGAAGAGTAGCAGCTGCCTTGGCAGGAACTAATGGGGATCCATAATAAACCCCAGGAAGAGTAGCTACTGGCTTGGCAGGAACGAATGGGGATCCATAATAAACCCCAGGAAGAGTAGCTGCTGCCTTGGCAGGAACTAATGGGGATCCATAATAAACCCCTGGAAGAGTAGCAGCTGCCTTGGCAGGAACTAATGGGGATCCATAATAAACCCCAGGAAGAGAAGCTGCTGCCTTGTCAGTAACTAATGGGGATCCATAATAAACCCCAGGAAGAGATGCTGCTGCCTTGGCAGGAACTAATGGGGATCCATAATAAACCCCAGGAAGACTAGCTGCTGCCTTGGCAGGAACTAATGGGAATCCATAATAAACCCCAGGAAGAGAAGCTGCTGCCTTGGCAGGAACTAATGGGGATCCATAATAAACCCCAGGAAGAGTAGCTGCTGACTTGACAGGAACGAATTGGGATCCATAATAAACCCCAGGAAGAGTAGCTGCTGCCTTGGCAGGAACTAATGGGGATCCATAATAAACCCCAGGAAGAGAAGCTGCTGCCTTGGCAGGAACTAATGGGGATCCATAATAAACCCCAGGAAGAGTAGCTGCTGACTTGACAGGAACGAATTGGGATCCATAATAAACCCCAGGAAGAGTAGCTGCTGCCTTGAGAGGAACTAATGGGGATCCATAATAAACCCCAGGAAGAGTAGCTGCTGCCTTGACAGGAACTAATGGGGATCCATAATAAACCCAAGGAAGAGTAGCTGCTGCCTTGGAAGGAACTAATGGGGATCCATAATAAACCCCAGGAAGAGTAGCTGCTGCCTTGACAGGAACTAATGGGGATCCATAATAAACCCCAGGAAGAGTAGCTACTGGCTTGGCAGGAACGAATGGGGATCCATAATAAACCCCAGGAAGAGTAGCTGCTGCCTTGGCAGGAACTAATGGGGATCCATAATAAACCCCAGGAAGAGTAGCAGCTGCCTTGGCAGGAACTAATGGGGATCCATAATAAACCCCAGGAAGAGAAGCTGCTGCCTTGTCAGGAACTAATGGGGATCCATAATAAACCCCAGGAAGAGATGCTGCTGCCTTGGCAGGAACTAATGGGGATCCATAATAAACCCCAGGAAGAGTAGCTGCTGACTTGACAGGAACGAATTGGGATCCATAATAAACCCCAGGAAGAGTAGCTGCTGCCTTGGCAGGAACTAATGGGGATCCATAATAAACCCCAGGAAGAGAAGCTGCTGCCTTGGCAGGAACTAATGGGGATCCATAATAAACCCCAGGAAGAGTAGCTGCTGACTTGACAGGAACGAATTGGGATCCATAATAAACCCCAGGAAGAGTAGCTGCTGCCTTGAGAGGAACTAATGGGGATCCATAATAAACCCCAGGAAGAGTAGCTGCTGCCTTGACAGGAACTAATGGGGATCCATAATAAACCCAAGGAAGAGTAGCTGCTGCCTTGGAAGGAACTAATGGGGATCCATAATAAACCCCAGGAAGAGTAGCTGCTGCCTTGACAGGAACTAATGGGGATCCATAATAAACCCCAGGAAGAGTAGCTACTGGCTTGGCAGGAACGAATGGGGATCCATAATAAACCCCAGGAAGAGTAGCTGCTGACTTGACAGGAACGAATTGGGATCCATAATAAACCCCAGGAAGAGTAGCTGCTGCCTTGAGAGGAACTAATGGGGATCCATAATAAACCCCAGGAAGAGTAGCTGCTGCCTTGACAGGAACTAATGGGGATCCATAATAAACCCAAGGAAGAGTAGCTGCTGCCTTGGAAGGAACTAATGGGGATCCATAATAAACCCCAGGAAGAGTAGCTGCTGCCTTGACAGGAACTAATGGGGATCCATAATAAACCCCAGGAAGAGTAGCTACTGGCTTGGCAGGAACGAATGGGGATCCATAATAAACCCCAGGAAGAGTAGCTGCTGCCTTGGCAGGAACTAATGGGGATCCATAATAAACCCCAGGAAGAGTAGCAGCTGCCTTGGCAGGAACTAATGGGGATCCATAATAAACCCCAGGAAGAGTAGCTACTGGCTTGGCAGGAACGAATGGGGATCCATAATAAACCCCAGGAAGAGTAGCTGCTGCCTTGGCAGGAACTAATGGGGATCCATAATAAACCCCTGGAAGAGTAGCAGCTGCCTTGGCAGGAACTAATGGGGATCCATAATAAACCCCAGGAAGAGAAGCTGCTGCCTTGTCAGTAACTAATGGGGATCCATAATAAACCCCAGGAAGAGATGCTGCTGCCTTGGCAGGAACTAATGGGGATCCATAATAAACCCCAGGAAGACTAGCTGCTGCCTTGGCAGGAACTAATGGGAATCCATAATAAACCCCAGGAAGAGAAGCTGCTGCCTTGGCAGGAACTAATGGGGATCCATAATAAACCCCAGGAAGAGTAGCTGCTGACTTGACAGGAACGAATTGGGATCCATAATAAACCCCAGGAAGAGTAGCTGCTGCCTTGGCAGGAACTAATGGGGATCCATAATAAACCCCAGGAAGAGAAGCTGCTGCCTTGGCAGGAACTAATGGGGATCCATAATAAACCCCAGGAAGAGTAGCTGCTGACTTGACAGGAACGAATTGGGATCCATAATAAACCCCAGGAAGAGTAGCTGCTGCCTTGAGAGGAACTAATGGGGATCCATAATAAACCCCAGGAAGAGTAGCTGCTGCCTTGGAAGGAACTAATGGGGATCCATAATAAACCCCAGGAAGAGTAGCTGCTGCCTTGACAGGAACTAATGGGGATCCATAATAAACCCCAGGAAGAGTAGCTACTGGCTTGGCAGGAACGAATGGGGATCCATAATAAACCCCAGGAAGAGTAGCTGCTGCCTTGGCAGGAACTAATGGGGATCCATAATAAACCCCAGGAAGAGTAGCAGCTGCCTTGGCAGGAACTAATGGGGATCCATAATAAACCCCAGGAAGAGAAGCTGCTGCCTTGTCAGGAACTAATGGGGATCCATAATAAACCCCAGGAAGAGATGCTGCTGCCTTGGCAGGAACTAATGGGGATCCATAATAAACCCCAGGAAGAGTAGCTGCTGACTTGACAGGAACGAATTGGGATCCATAATAAACCCCAGGAAGAGTAGCTGCTGCCTTGGCAGGAACTAATGGGGATCCATAATAAACCCCAGGAAGAGAAGCTGCTGCCTTGGCAGGAACTAATGGGGATCCATAATAAACCCCAGGAAGAGTAGCTGCTGACTTGACAGGAACGAATTGGGATCCATAATAAACCCCAGGAAGAGTAGCTGCTGCCTTGGCAGGAACTAATGGGGATCCATAATAAACCCCAGGAAGAGAAGCTGCTGCCTTGGCAGGAAGTAATGGGGATCCATAATAAACCCCAGGAAGAGTAGCTGCTGACTTGACAGGAACGAATTGGGATCCATAATAAACCCCAGGAAGAGTAGCTGCTGCCTTGGCAGGAACTAATGGGGATCCATAATAAACCCCAGGAAGAGTAGCTGCTGCCTTGGCAGGAACTAATGGGGATCCATAATAAACCCCAGGAAGAGATGCTGCTGCCTTGGCAGGAACTAATGGGGATCCATAATAAACCCCAGGAAGAGTAGCTGCTGCCTTGGCAGGAACTAATTGGGATCCATAATAAACCCCAGGAAGAGATGCTGCTGCCTTGGCAGGAACTAATGGGGATCCATAATAAACCCCAGGAAGAGTAGCTGCTGGCTTGGCAGGAACTAATGGGGATCCATAATAAACCCCAGGAAGAGATGCTGCTGGCTTGGCAGGAACTAATAGGGTTCCATAATAAACCCCAGGAAGAGATGCTGCTGCCTTGGCAGGAACTAATGGGGATCCATAATAAACCCCAGGAAGAGTAGCTGCTGGCTTGGCAGGAACTAATGGGGTTCCATAATAAACCCCAGGAAGAGATGCTGCTGCCTTGAGAGGAACTAATGGGGATCCATAATAAACCCCAGGAAGAGTAGCTGCTGCCTTGGCAGGAACTAATGGGGATCCATAATAAACCCCAGGAAGAGTAGCTGCTGCCTTGGCAGGAACTAATGGGAATCCATAATAAATACCACACAAATACAAGGTTCTCATCGATGTGGCCGGAAGGTGTGCGTTGTTATGAAAAATGACGAGAAGCTGCCATGTCGGGAATCGTAGGTGGCCTCTTTCAGCTCATTGCATTTTCTTCTTGATACCATGTCTAGTTTTTAGGTGTTTTGACTGATGTCATGTCTATGTTAATATGCTAGCTAACCAACAACTGTAACAATGTATTTGAGAGACAACAGGTGCTCATTGTGAAAATGTATTTATGTTTTCAACAAACATTGGAGACAAAAAATAGTTTACATGATGTCAACAATCTAAGCCAACCCAGTCTGTTTGCCACATAGTTTTGTTGTAAAACAACCAACCCATCAATACTAATCCCTTTGTGTTTTCCTACCCAAGGATTGTATCCCAAATGGCACTCTAATCCCTACACAGTGCACTACTTTACCTTAAGATACATCCCACATGGCACCCTATTCCCTACGTAGTGCACTACTTTACCTGAAGATACATCCCACATGGCACCCTATTCCCTACATAGTGCACTACTTTTCCTGACGATACATCCCACATGGCACCCTATTCCCTACATAGTGCACTACTTTACCTTAAGATTCATCCCACATGGCACCCTGTTCCATTTATTGAGCCTATATGCTCAATAAATGGAATAGGGTGCCATGTGGGATGAATCTTAAGGTAAAGTTCAAAAGTAGTGCACTATATAGGAAATAGGTTGGCATTTGGGATGCAAGGAGGCACAGATTGTGATTGAGATGTCGTCCCTTTCCCTCAGATCACATATCGATTTACATGATAACATACATAGAAAAAAATATTTCTCAGGCTAAACAAGTGTGAAATAGCAATTTTCACATCTCTCTCTCTCTCGCTCATAGTGCCTTCGGGGATGTCACGGGTGCTCTCTGCCTTTCTTGTTTTTGGGCCCATTTTCCCTACATTGGCTGAAAATAATTGCATGAACATCACTGAAGTTGTTTTTATAGTCATAGTGGCGTCTTGAGTGCTGAAAACGACATTTGTCTCAGTGTGGAGGAAGCACGGCTATTACCCCCACACTGGATCCAAGGCAGCAGTGAACGGAGAGCGTTGGTTTCTCTCCAATGAGGAGGGATATTCATGAGGACAGGGATACTTACTGTGAGTTATATCTGGAACAATAGCTCCCTCTCATCTCCCGTTAGTAAGCTGCAACATCTTGTCGTCAATGTTACTCCCCGTCTCCTCACAAAGGTGACACACACAGGGACATATTTTATACTCCAGTCTGTTAGTGACAGGACATATTTTATACTCCAGTCTGTGTTAGTGACAGGGACATATTTTATACTCCAGTCTGTGTTAGTGACAGGACATGTTTTATACTCCAGTAGTGACAGGACATATTTTATACTCCAGTCTGTGTTAGTGACAGGGATATATTTTATACTCCAGTCTGTGTTAGTGACAGGGACATATTTTATACTCCAGTCTGTGTTAGTGACAGGACATATTTTATACTCCAGTAGTGACAGGGACATATTTTATACTCCAGTCTGTGTTAGTGACAGGGACATATTTTATACTCCAGTCTGTGTTAGTGACAGGACATATTTTATACTCCAGTAGTGACAGGGACATATTTTATACTCCAGTAGTGACAGGACATATTTTATACTCCAGTAGTGACAGGACATATTTTATACTCCAGTCTGTGTTAGTGACAGGGACATATTTTATACTCCAGTCTGTGTTAGAGACAGGGACATATTTTATACTCCAGTAGAGACAGGACATATTTTATACTCCAGTCTGTGTTAGTGACAGGACATATTTTATACTCCAGTCTGTGTTAGTGACAGGGACATATTTTATACTCCAGTCTGTGTTAGTGACAGGGACATATTTTATACTCCAGTCTGTGTTAGTGACAGGGACATATTTTATACTCCAGTCTGTGTTAGTGACAGGACATATTTTATACTCCAGTCTGTGTTAGTGACAGGGACATATTTTATACTCCAGTCTGTGTTAGAGACAGGGACATATTTTATACTCCAGTAGTGACAGGACATATTTTATACTCCAGTCTGTGTTAGTGACAGGGACATATTTTATACTCCAGTAGTGACAGGGACATATTTTATACTCCAGTCTGTGTTAGTGACAGGGACATATTTTATACTCCAGTCTGTGTTAGTGACAGGACATATTTTATACTCCAGTCTGTCTTAGTGACAGGACATATTTTATACTCCAGTCTGTGTTAGTGACAGGGAAATATTTTATACTCCAGTCTGTGTTAGTGACAGGACATATTTTATACTCCAGTAGTGACAGGACGTATTTTATACTCCAGTAGTGACAGGGACATATTTTATACTCCAGTCTGTGTTAGTGACAGGGACATATTTTATACTCCAGTAGTGACAGGGACATATTTTATACTCCAGTAGTGACAGGGACATATTTTATACTCCAGTCTGTGTTAGTGACAGGGACATATTTAATACTCCAGTAGTGACAGGGACATATTTTATACTCCAGTCTGTGTTAGTGACAGGGACATATTTTATACTCCAGTAGTGACAGGGACATATTTTATACTCCAGTAGTGACAGGACGTATTTTATACTCCAGTAGTGACAGGACATATTTTATACTCCAGTAGTGACAGGGACATATTTTATACTCCAGTAGTGACAGGACGTATTTTATACTCCAGTAGTGACAGGACATATTTTATACTCCAGTCAGTGTTAGTGACAGGATATATTTTATACTCCAGTCTGTGTTAGTGACAGGGACATATTTTATACTCCAGTAGTGACAGGACATATTTTATACTCCAGCCTGTTTTAGTGACAGGGACATATTTTATACTCCAGTGTGTCTTAGTGACAGGACATATTTTATACTCCAGTCTGTGTTAGTGACAGGGACATGTTTTATACTCCAGTCTGTGTTAGTGACAGGGACATATTTTATACTCCAGTCTGTGTTAGTGACAGGGACATATTTTATACTCCAGTCTGTGTTAGTGACAGGACATATTTCATACTCCAGTCTGTGTTTGTGACAGGACATATTTTATACTCCAGTCTGTGTTAGTGACAGGACATATTTTATACTCCAGTAGTGACAGGGACATATTTTATACTCCAGTCTGTGTTAGTGACAGGGACATATTTTATACTCCAGTCTGTGTTAGTGACAGGACATATTTTATACTCCAGTAGTGACAGGACATATTTTATACTCCAGTCTGTGTTAGTGACAGGGACATATTTTATACTCCAGTAGTGACAGGACATATTTTATACTCCAGTCTGTGTTAGTGACAGGGACATATTTTATACTCCAGTCTGTGTTAGTGACAGGACATATTTTATACTCCAGTCTGTGTTAGTGACAGGACATATTTTATACTCCAGTCTGTGTTAGTGACAGGGACATATTTTATACTCCAGTCTGTGTTAGTGACAGGACATATTTTATACTCCAGTAGTGACAGGACATATTTTATACTCCAGTCTGTGTTAGTGACAGGACATGTTTTATACTCCAGTAGTGACAGGACATATTTTATACTCCAGTCTGTGTTAGTGACAGGGACATATTTTATACTCCAGTCTGTGTTAGTGACAGGACATATTTTATACTCCGGTAGTGACAGGACATATTTTATACTCCAGTAGTGACAGGACATATTTTATACTCCAGTCTGTGTTAGTGACAGGACATATTTTATACTCCAGTAGTGACAGGACATATTTTATACTCCAGTAGTGACAGGACATATTTTATACTCCAGTCTGTGTTAGTGACAGGACATGTTTTATACTCCAGTAGTGACAGGACATATTTTATACTCCAGTCTGTGTTAGTGACAGGGACATATTTTATACTCCAGTCTGTGTTAGTGACAGGACATATTTTATACTCCAGTCTGTGTTAGTGACAGGACATATTTTATACTCCAGTAGTGACAGGGACATATTTTATACTCCAGTAGTGACAGGACATATTTTATACTCCAGTAGTGACAGGACATATTTTATACTCCAGTCTGTGTTAGTTACAGGGACATATTTTATACTCCAGTCTGTGTTAGTGACAGGGACATATTTTATACTCCAGTAGTGACAGGACATATTTTATACTCCAGTCTGTGTTAGTGACAGGACATATTTTATACTCCAGTAGTGACAGGACATATTTTATACTCCAGTCTGTGTTAGTGACAGGACATATTTTATACTCCAGTAGTGACAGGACATATTTTATACTCCAGTCTGTGTTAGTGACAGGGACATATTTTCTACTCCAGTCTGTTAGTGACAGGACATATTTTATACTCCAGTCTGTGTTAGTGACAGGACATATTTTATACTCCAGTCTGTGTTAGTGACAGGGACATATTTTATACTCCAGTCTGTGTTAGTGACAGGGACATATTTTATACTCCAGTCTGTGTTAGTCACAGGGACATATTTTATACTCCAGTAGTGACAGGACATATTTTTTACTCCAGTCTGTGTTAGTGACAGGGACATATTTTATACTCCAGTCTGTGTTAGTGACAGGGACATATTTTATAATCCAGTCTGTGTTAGTGACAGGGACATATTTTATACTCCAGTCTGTGTTAGTGACAGGGAGATATTTTATACTCCAGTCTGTGTTAGTGACAGGGACATATTTTATACTCCAGTAGTGACAGGACATATTTTATACTCCAGTAGTGACAGGACATATTTTATACTCCAGTAGTGACAGGACATATTTTATACTCCAGTCTGTGTTAGTGACAGGACATGTTTTATACTCCAGTAGTGACAGGACATATTTTATACTCCAGTCTGTGTTAGTGACAGGGACATATTTTATACTCCAGTCTGTGTTAGTGACAGGACATATTTTATACTCCAGTCTGTGTTAGTGACAGGACATATTTTATACTCCAGTAGTGACAGGGACATATTTTATACTCCAGTAGTGACAGGACATATTTTATACTCCAGTAGTGACAGGACATATTTTATACTCCAGTCTGTGTTAGTTACAGGGACATATTTTATACTCCAGTCTGTGTTAGTGACAGGGACATATTTTATACTCCAGTAGTGACAGGACATATTTTATACTCCAGTCTGTGTTAGTGACAGGACATATTTTATACTCCAGTAGTGACAGGACATATTTTATACTCCAGTCTGTGTTAGTGACAGGACATATTTTATACTCCAGTAGTGACAGGACATATTTTATACTCCAGTCTGTGTTAGTGACAGGGACATATTTTATACTCCAGTAGTGACAGGACATATTTTATACTCCAGTCTGTGTTAGTGACAGGACATATTTTATACTCCAGTAGTGACAGGACATATTTTATACTCCAGTCTGTGTTAGTGACAGGACATATTTTATACTCCAGTAGTGACAGGGACATATTTTATACTCCAGTAGTGACAGGACGTATTTTATACTCCAGTAGTGACAGGACATATTTTATACTCCAGTAGTGACAGGGACATATTTTATACTCCAGTAGTGACAGGACGTATTTTATACTCCAGTAGTGACAGGACATATTTTATACTCCAGTCAGTGTTAGTGACAGGATATATTTTATACTCCAGTCTGTGTTAGTGACAGGGACATATTTTATACTCCAGTAGTGACAGGACATATTTTATACTCCAGCCTGTTTTAGTGACAGGGACATATTTTATACTCCAGTGTGTCTTAGTGACAGGACATATTTTATACTCCAGTCTGTGTTAGTGACAGGGACATGTTTTATACTCCAGTCTGTGTTAGTGACAGGGACATATTTTATACTCCAGTCTGTGTTAGTGACAGGGACATATTTTATACTCCAGTCTGTGTTAGTGACAGGACATATTTCATACTCCAGTCTGTGTTTGTGACAGGACATATTTTATACTCCAGTCTGTGTTAGTGACAGGACATATTTTATACTCCAGTAGTGACAGGGACATATTTTATACTCCAGTCTGTGTTAGTGACAGGGACATATTTTATACTCCAGTCTGTGTTAGTGACAGGACATATTTTATACTCCAGTAGTGACAGGACATATTTTATACTCCAGTCTGTGTTAGTGACAGGGACATATTTTATACTCCAGTAGTGACAGGACATATTTTATACTCCAGTCTGTGTTAGTGACAGGGACATATTTTATACTCCAGTCTGTGTTAGTGACAGGACATATTTTATACTCCAGTCTGTGTTAGTGACAGGACATATTTTATACTCCAGTCTGTGTTAGTGACAGGGACATATTTTATACTCCAGTCTGTGTTAGTGACAGGACATATTTTATACTCCAGTAGTGACAGGACATATTTTATACTCCAGTCTGTGTTAGTGACAGGACATGTTTTATACTCCAGTAGTGACAGGACATATTTTATACTCCAGTCTGTGTTAGTGACAGGGACATATTTTATACTCCAGTCTGTGTTAGTGACAGGACATATTTTATACTCCGGTAGTGACAGGACATATTTTATACTCCAGTAGTGACAGGACATATTTTATACTCCAGTCTGTGTTAGTGACAGGACATATTTTATACTCCAGTAGTGACAGGACATATTTTATACTCCAGTAGTGACAGGACATATTTTATACTCCAGTCTGTGTTAGTGACAGGACATGTTTTATACTCCAGTAGTGACAGGACATATTTTATACTCCAGTCTGTGTTAGTGACAGGGACATATTTTATACTCCAGTCTGTGTTAGTGACAGGACATATTTTATACTCCAGTCTGTGTTAGTGACAGGACATATTTTATACTCCAGTAGTGACAGGGACATATTTTATACTCCAGTAGTGACAGGACATATTTTATACTCCAGTAGTGACAGGACATATTTTATACTCCAGTCTGTGTTAGTTACAGGGACATATTTTATACTCCAGTCTGTGTTAGTGACAGGGACATATTTTATACTCCAGTAGTGACAGGACATATTTTATACTCCAGTCTGTGTTAGTGACAGGACATATTTTATACTCCAGTAGTGACAGGACATATTTTATACTCCAGTCTGTGTTAGTGACAGGACATATTTTATACTCCAGTAGTGACAGGACATATTTTATACTCCAGTCTGTGTTAGTGACAGGGACATATTTTCTACTCCAGTCTGTTAGTGACAGGACATATTTTATACTCCAGTCTGTGTTAGTGACAGGACATATTTTATACTCCAGTCTGTGTTAGTGACAGGGACATATTTTATACTCCAGTCTGTGTTAGTGACAGGGACATATTTTATACTCCAGTCTGTGTTAGTCACAGGGACATATTTTATACTCCAGTAGTGACAGGACATATTTTTTACTCCAGTCTGTGTTAGTGACAGGGACATATTTTATACTCCAGTCTGTGTTAGTGACAGGGACATATTTTATAATCCAGTCTGTGTTAGTGACAGGGACATATTTTATACTCCAGTCTGTGTTAGTGACAGGGAGATATTTTATACTCCAGTCTGTGTTAGTGACAGGGACATATTTTATACTCCAGTAGTGACAGGACATATTTTATACTCCAGTAGTGACAGGACATATTTTATACTCCAGTAGTGACAGGACATATTTTATACTCCAGTCTGTGTTAGTGACAGGACATGTTTTATACTCCAGTAGTGACAGGACATATTTTATACTCCAGTCTGTGTTAGTGACAGGGACATATTTTATACTCCAGTCTGTGTTAGTGACAGGACATATTTTATACTCCAGTCTGTGTTAGTGACAGGACATATTTTATACTCCAGTAGTGACAGGGACATATTTTATACTCCAGTAGTGACAGGACATATTTTATACTCCAGTAGTGACAGGACATATTTTATACTCCAGTCTGTGTTAGTTACAGGGACATATTTTATACTCCAGTCTGTGTTAGTGACAGGGACATATTTTATACTCCAGTAGTGACAGGACATATTTTATACTCCAGTCTGTGTTAGTGACAGGACATATTTTATACTCCAGTAGTGACAGGACATATTTTATACTCCAGTCTGTGTTAGTGACAGGACATATTTTATACTCCAGTAGTGACAGGACATATTTTATACTCCAGTCTGTGTTAGTGACAGGGACATATTTTCTACTCCAGTCTGTTAGTGACAGGACATATTTTATACTCCAGTCTGTGTTAGTGACAGGACATATTTTATACTCCAGTCTGTGTTAGTGACAGGGACATATTTTATACTCCAGTCTGTGTTAGTGACAGGGACATATTTTATACTCCAGTCTGTGTTAGTGACAGGGACATATTTTATACTCCAGTTGTGACAGGGACATATTTTATACTCCAGTCTGTGTTAGTGACAGGGACATATTTTATACTCCAGTCTGTGTTAGTCACAGGGACATATTTTATACTCCAGTAGTGACAGGACATATTTTTTACTCCAGTCTGTGTTAGTGACAGGGACATATTTTATACTCCAGTCTGTGTTAGTGACAGGGACATATTTTATAATCCAGTCTGTGTTAGTGACAGGGACATATTTTATACTCCAGTCTGTGTTAGTGACAGGGACATATTTTATACTCCAGTCTGTGTTAGTGACAGGGACACATTTTATACTCCAGTAGTGACAGGACATATTTTCTACTCCAGTAGTGACAGGACATATTTTATACTCCAGTCTGTGTTAGTGACAGGGACACAAACAATTAATGGATGTATTTTGTGATTGTCAAAGACTCCAGCCACCCAAGTCATTGACGGTTCTCTCTGCTCCCGCACGGCAAGCGGTACCGGAGCGCCAAATCTAGGTCCAAAAGGCACCTTAACAGCTTCTAAACCCAAGCCATAAAACTGCTGAACAATTAATCAAATGGCAATTGGACTATTTACATTGACCCCCCCCCCCTTCGTTTTTAAACTGCTGCTACTTCGCTGTTTATTATCTATGCATAGTCACTTTACCTCTACCTACATGTACACATTTCCTTGACTGACCTGTACCTCGCATATAGACTCAAACTGGTACCCCCAGTGTATAACCTTGTTATTGTTGTTTAATTGTGATACTTTTTATTTTATTTTTTACTTTAGTTTATTTAGTAAATATTTTCTCAATTTTCTTGAACTGCATTGTTGCTTAAGGGCTTGTAAGTAAACATTTCAAATACATTTGGATTTGATTTGATATACTGCGTCGCTCAGGTTAACTGTTGGGGTTTTTCTGCCAACACATCTATTTTTAAGTTAAGTAGGAAATTCAACCAACTGATAAAACTGCTTCTTTATTGTGAAAATCAATAGCTGTGTTGGAATACTCATACTAACTGCCCTTACCGTACTATTTGTGATATAAATTGAGTATGTCGTATGCTTATTGGTCACATTATGGATCTAGTTAGTATGCCAGAAGTTCCCGAATGTCGTTCTAAATTCGCCAAAATATCAAGTATACAAGCAGACAACACTATTTCTGTGCTTTTACGGCCCATAATGCAATTCTTCAGGAAATGTGGCTTCGCAACGTTTTCAGATTTGAAGTAAATGGCGGAAAAAAGTCAGACGAGAGCCGATACAAATTCCTTGCTGTAACTAATTATGACAAATGTTAAGAAAATGTTGAGCAATGTAATAAAGCAATGAATTTACCAATAAGTTACTTTACACATAATGTTACGACCCAAATAACATTACAGCAGTATGAACCACTATGTTAGCTAGGCTGTCCTTACTACCCAAATAACATTACAGCAGTATGAACCACTATGTTAGCTAGGCTATCCTTACGACCTGAATAACATTACAGTAGTATGAACCACTATGTTAGCTAGGCTATCCTTACGACCTGAATAACATTACAGTAGTATGAACCACTATGTTAGCTAGGCTGTCCTTACGACCTGAATAACATTACAGCAGTATGAACCACTATGTTAGCTAGGCTGTCCTTACGACCCGAATAACATTACAGAAGTATGAACCACTATGTTAGCTAGGCTATCCTTACGACCCGAATAACATTACAGCAGTATGAACCACTATGTTAGCTAGGCTATCCTTATGACCCGAATAACATTACAGCAGTATGAACCACTATGTTAGCTAGGCTATCCTTATGACCCGAATAACATTACAGCAGTATGAACCACTATGTTAGCTAGGCTATCCTTACGACCCGAATAACATTACAGCAGTATGAACCACTATGTTAGCTAGGCTATCCTTACGACCCGAATAACATTACAGCAGCATGAACCACTATGTTAGCTAGGCTGTCCTTACGACCCGAATAACATTACAGCAGTATGAACCACTATGTTAGCTAGGCTATCCTTACGACCTGAATAACATTACAGCAGTATGAACCACTATGTTAGCTAGGCTATCCTTACGACCCGAATAACATTACAGCAGTATGAACCACTATGTTAGCTAGGCTATCCTTACGACCTGAATAACATTACAGCAGTATGAACCACTATGTTAGCTAGGCTATCCTTACGACCTGAATAACATTACAGCAGTATGAACCACTATGTTAGCTAGGCTGTCCTTACGACCTGAATAACATTACAGCAGTATGAACCACTATGTTAGCTAGGCTGTCCTTACGACCTGAATAACATTACAGCAGTATGAACCACTATGTTAGCTAGGCTATCCTTACGACCCAAATAACATTACAGCAGTATGAACCACTATGTTAGCTAGGCTATCCTTATGACCTGAATAACATTACAGCAGTATGAACCACTATGTTAGCTAGGCTATCCTTACGACCCGAATAACATTACAGCAGTATGAACCACTATGTTAGCTAGGCTATCCTTACGACCCGAATAACATTACAGCAGTATGAACCACTATGTTAGCTAGGCTATCCTTACGACCCGAATAACATTACAGCAGTATGAACCACTATGTTAGCTAGGCTATCCTTACGACCCGAATAACATTACAGCAGTATGAACCACTATGTTAGCTAGGCTATCCTTACGACCCGAATAACAATACAGCAGTATGAACCACTATGTTAGCTAGGCTATCCTTACGACCCGAATAACATTACAGCAGTATGAACCACTATGTTAGCTAGGCTATCCTTACGACCCGAATAACATTACAGCAGTATGAACCACTATGTTAGCTAGGCTGTCCTTACGACCCGAATAACATTACAGCAGTATGAACCACTATGTTAGCTAGGCTGCCCTTACGACCCGAACAACATTACAGCAGTATGAACCACTATGTTAGCTAGCTACCTAACGTAATATTAGTTGGCTACTAATACATTGAACTTGCCAGTATTTTAACAATATGCTATCTAACTAACTACCCAACGTTTATTGACTTGATTATTCACGTAATTCTTAGTTTAGTTAAGTGGTATAGTCGTTGTACGTTCTCAGTGGCCATTGTTAATTCAGTTCGGCTATCTACTCCGATTTCAGAACTCTCGTCTGAGCGTGCCAGAGCGCAGAATAACTGATGAATTTACAAACGCTCAACACCCGTTGAATACGGCCGGAGTCAGTAAATGTTGTCAAAAAAAGCGTTATTCAGTTGTTGCCAGCAGCACAGTTGCAGTCAACAACAGTCTGGATAACATGAAAACAGCTTAACCAGCTCGGATCAACCCTACTCCTCGGCCACAGCATCCAGTGTGCACTCTGAATACGGTGAGCCAAATGCTCTGAATTTACAAAACCCCAGAGCGCACTCTGGCACTCCAGATTGAATTTACAAAAACACCTGAAATCATATGATGTCTAGCTAATCATTTGTTATGCTACCAAGCTAGAAAGAGGTTACATAGCAACAGCTTCCGGGAAGGCAGGCAAACTGAAATGATACCGTTCGTTAATCATTAATTCATACCTTATTAAAGTAGTCCCACACCTAAAGGTTAAATCATTCATTCATACCTTATTAAAATAGTCCCACATCTAAAGGTTAAATCATTCATTCACACCTTATTAAAGTAGTGTCACATCTAAAGGTTAAATCATTCATTCACACCTCATTAAAATAGTCCCACATCTAAAGGTTAAATCATTAATTCACACCTTATTAAAGTAGTGTCACATCTAAAGGTTAAATTATTCATTCACACCTTATTAAAGTAGTCCCACATCTAAAGGTTAAATCATTCATTCACACCTTATTAAAGTAGTCCCACATCTAAAGGTTAAATCATTCATTCACACCTTATTAAAGTAGTCCCACATCTAAAGGTTAAATCATTCATTTATACCTTATTAAAGTAGTCCCACATCTAAAGGTTAAATCATTCATTCATACCTTATTAAAGTAGTCCCACATCTAAAGGTTAAATCATTCATTCACACCTTATTAAAGTAGTCCCACATCTAAAGGTTAAATCATTCATTCAAACCTTATTAAAGTAGTGTCACATCTAAAGGTTAAATCATTCATTCACACCTTATTAAAGTAGTCCCACATCTAAAGGTTAAATCATTCATTCATACCTTATTAAAGTAGTGTCACATCTAAAGATTAAATCATTAATTCACACCTTTTTTGTCACATTTTACTCCTGCATCATTCCTTCCCACCCAACAACATGCAGGATACTGCAGCAACACACATGGACTTCGTCCCCAACGGCACCCTATTCCCTATACAGCGCACTACTTTTGACCAGGGCCCATAGGGACCAGGGCGCCTTTAGGGACAGACCCATAGTGACAGCTAGTAAGGAAGTGGTGCCCCCAGTCATGTCACAGTGACTTACAGTCAGACAGAAATAGGGACTGGAGGAGAGGAGAAGAGGAGGGAGGAAGGTGGAGGAGAGGACATGTCATCATGACTTTAGGTCAAAAGAACAGGGGGCTGCATGGGAGAGGAAGGAATGAGCAACCTACTGGTTCACATAACCCCTTTATGTTTGGATGTTATATTATACTGGACATAGAACCTTGTGTGTGTGTGTGCGTGCGGTTAACTGTGTGTGTGTGCATATGAATGTGTGAGTTTGTGTGTGTGTGGGTGCATGTGGGCATGTGTGTGTGTGGGCGTGTGTGTATAGTGTGTGTGTGTGTACCTGCTTGCGTGTGTGTGCATGTGTGTTTGTGTTTGTATGCATGTGCGTGTGAGCATATGTGTGTGTGGGTGTGTGTGTGTGAACGTGCGTATATGTGTGGTGTGTGTGTGTGTGCGTTTGTGTGTCAGTGTGTGTGGGTGTGTATGTGAGTGGGTATGTGTGTGTACGTGAGTATGTGTGTGGTGTGTGTGTGTGTGACAGCGTGTGTTTGTGCGTCAGTGTGTGTGTGTGTGTGTGTGTGTGTGTGTGTGTGTGTGTGTGTGTGTGTGTGTGTGTGTGTGTGTGTGTGTGTGTGTGTGTGTGTGTTTGTGTGTCAGTGTGTGTGGGTGTGTATGTGAGTGGGTATGTGTGTGTACGTGAGTATGTGTGTGGTGTGTGTGTGTGTGACAGCGTGTGTTTGTGCGTCAGTGTGTGTGTGTGTGTGTGTGTGTGTGTGTGTGTGTGTGTGTGTGTGTGTGTGTGTGTGTGTGTGTGTGTGTGTGTGTGTGTGTGTGTGTGTGTGTGTGTGTGTGTGTGTGTGTGTGAGAGAGAGAGAGAGTGTGTAAGGGAGTAAGCACTAATGAGACCTAACTACCATAATGAACAAAATGTTGGTCCGATATTCCATATTGGTCCCATATTCCATATTGGTCCCATGTTCCATATTGGTCCCATGTTCCATATTGGTCCCATGTTCCATATTCCATATTGGTCCCATGTTCCATATTCCATATTGGTCCCATGTTCCATATTGGTCCCATGTTCCATATTGGTCCCATGTTCCATATTCCATATTGGTCCCATGTTCCATATTGGTCCCATGTTCCATATTGGTCCCATGTTCCATATTCCATATTGGTCCCATGTTCCATATTCCATATTGGTCCCATGTTCCATATTGGTCCCATGTTCCATATTGGTCCCATGTTCCATATTCCATATTGGTCCCATGTTCCATATTCCATATTGGTCCCATGTTCCATATTCCATATTGGTCCCATGTTCCATATTGGTCCCATGTTCCATATTGGTCCCATGTTCCATATTGGTCCCATGTTCCATATTCCATATTGGTCCCATATTCCATATTGGTCCCATGTTCCATATTGGTCCCATGTTCCATATTGGTCCCATGTTCCATATTGGTCCCATGTTCCATATTCCATATTGGTCCCATATTCCATATTGGTCCCATGTTCCATATTGGTCCCATGTTCCATATTGGTCCCATATTCCATATTGGTCCCATGTTCCATATTCCATATTGGTCCCATGTTCCATATTGGTCCCATATTCCATATTGGTCCCATGTTCCATGTTTCATATTGGTCCCATGTTCCATATTTCATATTCCACCGTGCTTCTACATCTGCATTGCTTGCTGTTTGGTGTTTTAGGCTGGGTTTCTGTTCAGCACTTTGAGATATCAGCTGATGTACGAAGGGCTATATAAATACATTTGATTTGATATTGGTTCCATGTTCCATATTGGTCCCATGTTCCATATTCCATATTGGTCCCATGTTCCATATTGGTCCCATATTCCATATTCCATATTGGTCCCATGTTCCATGTTCCATATTGGTCCCATGTTCCATATTGGTCCCATGTTCCATATTCCATATTGGTCCCATGTTCCATATTCCATATTGGTCCCATGTTCCATGTTCCATATTGGTCCCATGTTCCATATTGGTCCCATGTTCCATATTCCATATTGGTCCCATGTTCCATGTTCCATATTGGTCCCATGTTCCATATTGGTTCCATGTTCCATATTGGTTCCATGTTCCATATTGGTCCCATGTTCCATATTGGTTCCATGTTCCATATTGGTCCCATGTTCCATATTGGTCAAATGTTCCATATTGGTCCCATGTTCCATGTTCCATATTGGTCCCATGTTCCATGTTCCATATTGGTCCCATGTTCCATATTGGTCCCATGTTCCATATTGGTCCCATATTCCATATTGGTCCCATGTTCCATATTCCATATTGGTCCCATGTTCCATATTGGTCCCATATTCCATATTGGTCCCATGTTCCATGTTTCATATTGGTCCCATGTTCCATATTTCATATTCCACCGTGCTTCTACATCTGCATTGCTTGCTGTTTGGTGTTTTAGGCTGGGTTTCTGTTCAGCACTTTGAGATATCAGCTGATGTACGAAGGGCTATATAAATACATTTGATTTGATATTGGTTCCATGTTCCATATTGGTCCCATGTTCCATATTCCATATTGGTCCCATGTTCCATATTGGTCCCATATTCCATATTCCATATTGGTCCCATGTTCCATGTTCCATATTGGTCCCATGTTCCATATTGGTCCCATGTTCCATATTCCATATTGGTCCCATGTTCCATATTCCATATTGGTCCCATGTTCCATGTTCCATATTGGTCCCATGTTCCATATTGGTCCCATGTTCCATATTCCATATTGGTCCCATGTTCCATGTTCCATATTGGTCCCATGTTCCATATTGGTTCCATGTTCCATATTGGTTCCATGTTCCATATTGGTCCCATGTTCCATATTGGTTCCATGTTCCATATTGGTCCCATGTTCCATATTGGTCAAATGTTCCATATTGGTCCCATGTTCCATGTTCCATATTGGTCCCATGTTCCATGTTCCATATTGGTCCCATGTTCCATATTGGTTCCATGTTCCATATTGGTCCCATGTTCCATATTGGTCCCATGTTCCATAATGGTCCCATGTTCCATATTGGTCCCATGTTCCATGTTTCATATTGGTCCCTTGTTCCATGTTCCATATTGGTCCCATTTTCCAAGTTCCATATTGGACCCAAGTTCCATATTGGTTCCATGTTCCATATTGGTCCCATGTTCCATGTTCCATATTGGTCCCATGTTCCATGTTCCATATTGGTCCCATGTTCCATATTGGTCCCATGTTCCATATTGGTCCCATGTTCCATGTTCCATATTGGTCCCATGTTCCATGTTCCATATTGGTCCCATGATCCATATTGGTTCCATGTTCCATATTGGTCCCATCTTCCATATTGGTCCCATGTTCCATATTGGTCCCATGTTCCATGTTTCAGATTGGTCCCATGTTCCATGTTCCATATTGGTCCCATGTTCCATGTTCCATATTGGTCCCATGTTCCATATTGGTTCCAAGTTCCATATTGGTCCAATGTTCCATATTCCATATTGGTCCCATGTTCCATGTTCCATATTGGTCCCATGTTCCATATTGGTTCCATGTTCCATATTGGTCCCATGTTCCATATTCCATATTGGTCCCATGTTCCATATTCCATATTGGTCCTATGTTCCATGTTCCATATTGGTCCCATGTTCCATATTGGTCCCATGTTCCATATTGGTCCCATGGACCATATTCCATATTGGTCCCATGTTCCATATTCCATATTGGTCCCATGGTCCATGTTCCATATTGGTCCCATGTTCCATATTGTCCCATGTTCCATATTGGTCCCATTTTCCAAGTTCCATATTGGTCCCAAGTTCCATATTGGTTCCATGTTCCATATTGGTCCCATGTTCCATGTTTCATATTGGTGACATGTTCCATGTTCCATATTGGTCCCATTTTCCAAGTTCCATATTGGTCCCATGTTCCATGTTCCATATTGGTTCCATGTTACAAGTTCCATATTTTCCCATGTACCATGTTCCATATTGGTCCCATGTTCCATCTTGGTCCCATGTTCCATGTTCCATATTGGTCCCATGTTCCAAGTTCCATATTGGTTCCATGTTCCATGTTCCATATTTTCCCATGTACCATGTTCCATATTGGTCCCATGTTCCAAGTTCCATATTGGTTCCATGTTCCATATTTTCCCATGTACCATGTTCCATATTGGTCCGATGTTCCATATTGGTTCCATGTTCCATATTGGTCCCATGTTCCATATTGGTCCAATGTTCCATATTGGTCCCATGTTCCATGTTCCATATTGGTCCCATGTTCCATATTGGTTCCATGTTCCATATTGGTCCCATGTTCCATATTGGTCCCATGTTCCATAATTGTCCCATGTTCCATATTGGTCCCATGTTCCATGTTTCATATTGTTCCCATGTTCCATGTTCCATATTGGTCCCATTTTCCAAGTTCCATATTGGACCCAAGTTCCATATTAGTTCCATGTTCCATATTGGTCCCGTGTTCCATGTTCCATACTGGTCCCAAGTTCCATGTTCCATATTGGTCCCATGTTCCATATTGGTCCCATGTTCCATTTTGGTCCCATGTTCCATATTGGTCCCATGTTCCATGTTCCATATTGGTCCCATGTTCCATGTTCCATATTGGTCCCATGTTCCATTTAGGTTCCATGTTCCATATTGTTCCCATCTTCCATATTGGTCCCATGTTCCATATTGGTCCCATGTTCCATGTTTCATATTGGTCCCATGTTCCATGTTCCATATTGGTCCCATTTTCCAAGTTCCATATTGGTCCCATGTTCCATGTTCCATATTGGTCCCATTTTCCAAGTTCCATATTGGTCCCAAGTTCCATATTGGTTCCATGTTCCATATTCCATATTGGTCCCATGTTCCATGTTCCATATTGGTCCCATGTTCCATATTGTTCCCATGTTCCATATTGGTCCCATGTTCCATATTCCATATTGGTCCCATGTTCCATGTTCCATATTGGTCCCATGTTCCATATTGGTCCCATGTTCCATATTGGTCCCATGTTCCATGTTCCATATTGGTCCCATGTTCCATATTGGTCCCATGTTCCATATTGGTCCCATTTTCCAAGTTACATATTGGTCCCAAGTTCCATGTTTCATATTGGTCCCATGTTCCATGTTCCATATTGGTCCCATGTTCCATATTGGTCCCATGTTCCATATTCCATATTGGTCCCATGTTCCATATTCCATATTGGTCCCATGTTCCATGTTCCATATTGGTCCCATGTTCCATATTGGTTCCATGTTCCATATTGGTTCCATGTTCCATATTGGTCCCATGTTCCATATTGGTTCCATGTTCCATATTGGTCCCATGTTCCATATTGGTCAAATGTTCCATATTGGTCCCATGTTCCATGTTCCATATTGGTCCCATGTTCCATGTTCCATATTGGTCCCATGTTCCATATTGGTTCCATGTTCCATATTGGTCCCATGTTCCATATTGGTCCCATGTTCCATAATGGTCCCATGTTCCATATTGGTCCCATGTTCCATGTTTCATATCGGTCCCTTGTTCCATGTTCCATATTGGTCCCATTTTCCAAGTTCCATATTGGACCCAAGTTCCATATTGGTTCCATGTTCCATATTGGTCCCATGTTCCATGTTCCTTATTGGTCCCATGTTCCATGTTCCATATTGGTCCCATGTTCCATATTGGTCCCATGTTCCATATTGGTCCCATGTTCCATGTTCCATATTGGTCCCATGTTCCATGTTCCATATTGGTCCCATGATCCATATTGGTTCCATGTTCCATATTGGTCCCATCTTCCATATTGGTCCCATGTTCCATATTGGTCCCATGTTCCATGTTTCAGATTGGTCCCATGTTCCATGTTCCATATTGGTCCCATTTTCCAAGTTCCATATTGGTCCCATTTTCCATGTTCCATATTGGTCCCATGTTCCATATTGGTTCCATGTTCCATATTGGTCCCATGTTCCATATTCCATATTGGTCCCATGTTCCATATTCCATATTGGTCCTATGTTCCATGTTCCATATTGGTCCCATGTTCCATATTGGTCCCATGTTCCATATTGGTCCCATGGTCCATATTCCATATTGGTCCCATGTTCCATATTCCATATTGGTCCCATGTTCCATGTTCCATATTGGTCCCATGTTCCATATTGTCCCATGTTCCATATTGGTCCCATTTTCCAAGTTCCATATTGGTCCCAAGTTCCATATTAGTTCCATGTTCCATATTGGTCCCGTGTTCCATGTTCCATACTGGTCCCAAGTTCCATGTTCCATATTGGTCCCATGTTCCATATTGGTCCCATGTTCCATATTGGTCCCATGTTCCATATTGGTCCCATGTTCCATGTTCCATATTGGTCCCATGTTCCATGTTCCATATTGGTCCCATGTTCCATTTTGGTTCCATGTTCCATATTGGTCCCATCTTCCATATTGGTCCCATGTTCCATATTGGTCCCATGTTCCATGTTTCATATTGGTCCCATGTTCCATGTTCCATATTGGTCCCATTTTCCAAGTTCCATATTGGTCCCATGTTCCATGTTCCATATTGGTCCCATTTTCCAAGTTCCATATTGGTCCCAAGTTCCATATTGGTTCCATGTTCCATATTCCATATTGGTCCCATGTTCCATATTCCATATTGGTCCCATGTTCCATGTTCCATATTGGTCCCATGTTCCATATTGTTCCCATGTTCCATATTGGTCCCATGTTCCATATTCCATATTGGTCCCATGTTCCATGTTCCATATTGGTCCCATGTTCCATATTGGTCCCATGTTCCATATTGGTCCCATGTTCCATGTTCCATATTGGTCCCATGTTCCATATTGGTCCCATGTTCCATATTGGTCCCATTTTCCAAGTTACATATTGGTCCCAAGTTCCATATTAGTTCCATGTTCCATATTGGTCCCATGTTCCATGTTTCATATTGGTCCCATGTCCCAAGTTCCATATTGGTCCCATTTTCCAAGTTCCATATTGGTCCCATGTTCCATGTTCCATATTGGTTCCATGTTCCAAGTTCCATATTTTCCCTTGTACCATGTTCCATATTGGTTCCATGTTCCATATTGGTTCCATGTTCCATATTGGTCCCATGTTCCATATTGGTTCCATGTTCCATATTGGTCCCATGTTCCATATTGGTCAAATGTTCCATATTGGTCCCATGTTCCATGTTCCATATTGGTCCCATGTTCCATGTTCCATATTGGTCCCATGTTCCATATTGGTTCCATGTTCCATATTGGTCCCATGTTCCATATTGGTCCCATGTTCCATAATGGTCCCATGTTCCATATTGGTCCCATGTTCCATGTTTCATATTGGTCCCTTGTTCCATGTTCCATATTGGTCCCATTTTCCAAGTTCCATATTGGACCCAAGTTCCATATTGGTTCCATGTTCCATATTGGTCCCATGTTCCATGTTCCATATTGGTCCCATGTTCCATGTTCCATATTGGTCCCATGTTCCATATTGGTCCCATGTTCCATATTGGTCCCATGTTCCATGTTCCATATTGGTCCCATGTTCCATGTTCCATATTGGTCCCATGATCCATATTGGTTCCATGTTCCATATTGGTCCCATCTTCCATATTGGTCCCATGTTCCATATTGGTCCCATGTTCCATGTTTCAGATTGGTCCCATGTTCCATGTTCCATATTGGTCCCATTTTCCAAGTTCCATATTGGTCCCATTTTCCATGTTCCATATTGGTCCCATGTTCCATATTGGTTCCATGTTCCATATTGGTCCCATGTTCCATATTCCATATTGGTCCCATGTTCCATATTCCATATTGGTCCTATGTTCCATGTTCCATATTGGTCCCATGTTCCATATTGGTCCCATGTTCCATATTGGTCCCATGGTCCATATTCCATATTGGTCCCATGTTCCATATTCCATATTGGTCCCATGTTCCATGTTCCATATTGGTCCCATGTTCCATATTGTCCCATGTTCCATATTGGTCCCATTTTCCAAGTTCCATATTGGTCCCAAGTTCCATATTAGTTCCATGTTCCATATTGGTCCCGTGTTCCATGTTCCATACTGGTCCCAAGTTCCATGTTCCATATTGGTCCCATGTTCCATATTGGTCCCATGTTCCATATTGGTCCCATGTTCCATATTGGTCCCATGTTCCATGTTCCATATTGGTCCCATGTTCCATGTTCCATATTGGTCCCATGTTCCATTTTGGTTCCATGTTCCATATTGGTCCCATCTTCCATATTGGTCCCATGTTCCATATTGGTCCCATGTTCCATGTTTCATATTGGTCCCATGTTCCATGTTCCATATTGGTCCCATTTTCCAAGTTCCATATTGGTCCCATGTTCCATGTTCCATATTGGTCCCATTTTCCAAGTTCCATATTGGTCCCAAGTTCCATATTGGTTCCATGTTCCATATTCCATATTGGTCCCATGTTCCATATTCCATATTGGTCCCATGTTCCATGTTCCATATTGGTCCCATGTTCCATATTGTTCCCATGTTCCATATTGGTCCCATGTTCCATATTCCATATTGGTCCCATGTTCCATGTTCCATATTGGTCCCATGTTCCATATTGGTCCCATGTTCCATATTGGTCCCATGTTCCATGTTCCATATTGGTCCCATGTTCCATATTGGTCCCATGTTCCATATTGGTCCCATTTTCCAAGTTACATATTGGTCCCAAGTTCCATATTAGTTCCATGTTCCATATTGGTCCCATGTTCCATGTTTCATATTGGTCCCATGTCCCAAGTTCCATATTGGTCCCATTTTCCAAGTTCCATATTGGTCCCATGTTCCATGTTCCATATTGGTTCCATGTTCCAAGTTCCATATTTTCCCATGTACCATGTTCCATATTGGTCCCATGTTCCATCTTGGTCCCATGTTCCATGTTCCATATTGGTCCCATGTTCCAAGTTCCATATTGGTTCCATGTTCCATGTTCCATATTTTCCCATGTACCATGTTCCATATTGGTCCCATGTTCCAAGTTCCATATTCGTTCCATGTTCCATATTTTCCCATGTACCATGTTCCATATTGGTCCCATGTTCCATATTGGTCCAATGTTCCATATTGGTCCCATGTTCCATGTTCCATATTGGTCCCATGTTCCATGTTCCATATTGGTCCCATGTTCCATATTGGTTCCATGTTCCATATTGGTCCCATGTTCCATATTGGTCCCATTTTCCAAGTTACATATTGGTCCCAAGTTCCATATTAGTTCCATGTTCCATATTGGTCCCATGTTCCATGTTTCATATTGGTCCCATGTCCCAAGTTCCATATTGGTCCCATTTTCCAAGTTCCATATTGGTCCCATGTTCCATGTTCCATATTGGTTCCATGTTCCAAGTTCCATATTTTCCCATGTACCATGTTCCATATTGGTCCCATGTTCCATCTTGGTCCCATGTTCCATGTTCCATATTGGTCCCATGTTCCAAGTTCCATATTGGTTCCATGTTCCATGTTCCATATTTTCCCATGTACCATGTTCCATATTGGTCCCATGTTCCAAGTTCCATATTCGTTCCATGTTCCATATTTTCCCATGTACCATGTTCCATATTGGTCCCATGTTCCATATTGGTCCAATGTTCCATATTGGTCCCATGTTCCATGTTCCATATTGGTCCCATGTTCCATGTTCTATATTGGTCCCATGTTCCATATTGGTTCCATGTTCCATATTGGTCCCATGTTCCATAATGGTCCCATGTTCCATATTGGTCCCATGTTCCATGTTCCATATTGGTCCCATGTTCCATGTTCCATATTGGTCCCATTTTCCAAGTTCCATATTGGACCCAAGTTCCATATTGGTACCATGTTCCATATTGGTCCCATGTTCCATCTTGGTCCCATGTTCCATGTTCCATATTGGTCCCATGTTCCAAGTTCCATATTGGTTCCATGTTCCATGTTCCATATTTTCCCATGTACCATGTTCCATATTGGTCCCATGTTCCAAGTTCCATATTTGTTCCATGTTCCATATTTTCCCATGTACCATGTTCCATATTGGTCCCATGTTCCATATTGGTCCAATGTTCCATATTGGTCCCATGTTCCATGTTCCATATTGGTCCCATGTTCCATGTTCCATATTGGTCCCATGTTCCATACTGGTTCCATGTTCCATATTGGTCCCATGTTCCATAATGGTCCCATGTTCCATATTGGTCCCATGTTCCATGTTCCATATTGGTCCCATGTTCCATGTTCCATATTGGTCCCATTTTCCAAGTTCCATATTGGACCCAAGTTCCATATTGGTTCCATGTTCCATATTGGACCAATGTTACATGTTCCATATTGGTCCCATGTACCATGTTCCATATTGGTCCCATGTTCCATATTGGTCCCATGTTCCATATTGGTCCCATGTTCCATGTTCCATATTGGTCCCATGTTCCATGTTCCATATTGGTCCCATGTTCCATATTGGTTCCAAGTTCCATATTGGTCCCATCTTCCATATTGGTCCCATGTTCCATATTGGTCCCATGTTCCATGTTTCATATTGGTCCCATGTTCCATGTTCCATATTGGTCCCATTTTCCAAGTTCCATATTGGTCCCATGTTCCATGTTCCATATTGGTCCCATTTTCCAAGTTCCATATTGGTCCCAAGTTCCATATTGGTTCCATGTTCCGTATTGGTCCCATGTTCCATATTCCATATTGGTCCCATGTTCCACAATCCATATTGGTCCCATGTTCCATATTCCATATTGGTCCCATGTTCCATGTTCCATATTGGTTGCATGTTCCATATTGGTCCCATGTTCCATATTGGTCCCATGTTCCATATTGGTCCCATGTTCCATATTCCATATTGGTCCCATGTTCCATATTGGTCCCATGTTCCATATTGGTCCCATTTCCCAAGTTCCATATTGGTCCCAATTTCCATATTGGTTCCATGTTCCATATTGGTCCCATGTTCCATGTTTCATATTGGTCCCATGTTCCATGTTCCATATTGGTCCCATTTTCCAAGTTCCATATTGGTCCCTTGTTCCATGTTCCATATTGGTTCCATGTTCCAAGTTCCATATTTTCCCATGTACCATGTTCCATATTGGTCCCATGTTCCATATTGGTCCCATGTTCCATGTTCGATATTGGTCCCATGTTCCAAGTTCCATATTGGTTCCATGTTCCATGTTCCATATTTTCCCATGTACCATGTTCCATATTGGTCCCATGTTCCAAGTTCCATATTGGTTCCATGTTCCATATTTTCCCATGTACCATGTTCCATATTGGTCCCATGTTCCATCTTGGTCCCATGTTCCATGTTCCATATTGGTTCCATGTTCCATGTTCCATATTTTCCCATGTACCATGTTCCATATTGGTCCCATGTTCCAAGTTCCATATTGGTTCCATGTTCCATATTTTCCCATGTACCATGTTCCATAATGGTCCCATGTTCCATATTTCATGAGCTGAAATAGGTCCTATATATAGGGGCAGTACTCAGTGACATCACTTCCTGAAACAGGAGGTAAAAAATGCATAACATACTGTACGTTCACAATAAACATTGAAACATTCAATGTATCTATATACAGTGCCTTGCGAAAGTATTCGGCCCCCTTGAACTTTGCGATCTTTTGCCACATTTCAGGCTTCAAACATAAAGAAGATAAAACTGTATTTTTTTGTGAAGAATCAACAACAAGTGGGACACAATCATGAAATGGAACGACATTTATTGGATATTTCAAACTTTTTTTTAACAAATCAAAAACTGAAAAATTGGGCGTGCAAAATTATTCAGCCCCCTTAAGTTAATACTTTGTAGCTCCACCTTTTGCTGCGATTACAGCTGTAAGTCGCTTGGGGTATGTCTCTATCAGTTTTTCACATCGAGAAACTGATATTTTTTCACATTCCTCCTTGCAAAACAGCTCGAGCTCAGTGAGGTTGGATGGAGAGCATTTGTGAACAGCAGTTTTCAGTTCTTTCCACAGATTCTCGATTGGATTCAGGTCTGGACTTTGACTTGGCCATTCTAACACCTGGATATGTTTCTTTTTGAACCATTCCATTGTAGATTTTGCTTTATGTTTTGGATCATTGTCTTGTTGGAAGACAAATCTCCGTCCCAGTCTCAGGTCTTTTGCAGACTCTTTTGCAGATTTTAACCATCTTCCCTGTCCCTGCTGAAGAATTTAGCAGGCCCAAACCATGATGCTGCCACCACCATGTTTGACAGTGGGGATGGTGTGTTCAGGGTGATGAGCTGTGTTGCTTTTACGCCAAACATAACGTTTTGCATTGTTGCCAAAAAGTTCAATTTTGGTTTCATCTGACCAGAGCACCTTCTTCCACATGTTTGGTGTGTCTCCCAGGTGGCTTGTGGCAAACTTTAAACAACACTTTTTATGGATATCTTTAAGAAATGGCTTTCTTCTTGCCACTCTTCCATAAAAGCCAGATTTGTGCAATATACGACTGATTGTTGTCCTATGGACAGAGTCTCCCACCTCAGCTGTAGATCTCTGCAGTTCATCCAGAGTGATCATGGGTCTTTTGGCTGCATCTCTGATCAGTCTTCTCCTTGTATGAGCTGAAAGTTTAGAGGGACGGCCAGGTCTTGGTAGATTTGCAGTGGTCTGATACTCCTTCCATTTCAATATTATCGCTTGCACAGTGCTCCTTGGGATGTTTAAAGCTTGGGAAATATTTTTGTATCCAAATCCGGCTTTAAACTTCTTCACAACAGTATCTCGGACCTGCCTGGTGTGTTCCTTGTTCTTCATGATGCTCTCTGCGCTTTTAACGGACCTCTGAGACTATCACAGTGAAGGTGCATTCATACGGAGACTTGATTACACACAGGTGGATTGTATTTATCATCATTAGTCATTTAGGTCAACATTGGATCATTCAGAGATCCTCACTGAACTTCTAGAGAGAGTTTGCTGCACTGAAAGTAAAGGGGCTGAATAATTTTGCACGCCCAATTTTTCATTTTTTGATTTGTTAAAAAAAAGTTTGAAATATCCAATAAATGTCATTCCACTTCATGATTGTGTCCCACTTGTTGTTGATTCTTCACAAAAAAAAAATACAGTTTTATATCTTTATGTTTGAAGCCTGAAATGTGGCAAAAGGTCGCAAAGTTCAAGGGGGCCGAATACTTTCGCAAGGCACTGTATATGATCACACCCAGGGAATGTGATCAATATTTACTGCAATAAACATATTAGGGTTGCCCCTCAGAGGTGGAAACTTTCCATGGAAATTAACGGGAATATATGGGAATTAATATGAATACCGTTTAAATCTTTTTTTGCATTGGATATATTTACCATGTTGAGACAGAAACATCAACCTTTTACCTTATCATAAGTAGACATCATTCCAAATGATTAAATCCTTCCAATAGAAATTTAAAAAAACAATTTACTTACGAATTGAACTTTAATTAAATGAGTTGACTCTTCACATGGGATGATTTCACTGATCAACAAAAGAAAGGGAATATTGAATGATCCCCAATGATCCATCGCATCTCCCAAAAATGTTTTCAACATACACCTGTACAATTATAGTCTAGAAACTAAAGCTTTGGATGTCTTCCTCTCAGGCTTCCATGTCTTCTCCCTGGACCTCCTCATTGTCCACCTCTTAAATGTTTGGGATGCTCTGGATCTACGTGTACGACAGCTTGTTCCAGTTCACACCAATATCCAGCAACTTTGCACAGCCATTGAAGAGGACTGGAACAAAATTCCACAGGCCACAATCAGCAGCCTGATCAATTCTATGCGAAGGAGCTGTGTTGCGCTGTATGAGGCAAACCATCTGTCAGTCCATAGAGAGCCTTAATGTTAGCAGTTAGCACATCAATTATATCCATGAAAAAGTTGTGCTAAATTAAGAACGATAAATATTTATTTAGGTGATCAATATTCTCAACATTTTTGTACAGGCTTTCTAAATTATTTATCAAAGTGGTCTTGCTGTTTTGAGATAAAGGGGGAGCTCTGAAAGCCCATAATTGATGGTCCAAATTATTATAAACCATTAATACAGGTACATCTACACACATACAGTACTATGAATCTTAACAATAGTGCAATAGGAAAAAGATCCCTGTAGAATGGTTGTTGGAATAGAATCCATTTTTTATCAAATGGAGTCCTGGTATACACACCTGACTGAGAAAGACCATGTGAAGAACCAAAATAACCGAATCCCCCATGTGAAGAACCAAAAGAACCAAATCCCCCATGTGAAGAACCAAAAAAAACAAATCCCCTATGTGATGAACCAAAAGAACCAAATCCCCCATGTGCAGAACCAAATCCCCATGTGATGAACCAAAAGAACCAACTCCCCCATGTGCAGAACAAAATCCCCCATGTGATGAACCAACTCCCCCATGTGAAGAACCAAAAGAACCAAATCCCCCATGTGATGAACCAAATCCCCCTGAGTCTCGTTTGGACTGTGGACAAAATCAAATTACTGTCATAGACTACAGCTCTCTACCTCCCTTCCTCTCTAAATCTATACCTCCCTCACTACATCTCAACTTTCCACCCTTTACCCATTCCACCCTGCCTCCCTACATCGCTCCCTCTCTCAATACATCTCTACCTCCCTCCCTACATCTCTGCCTCCCTCCCTGTACAGCTACCTCCCTACCCCTCCTCTACCCCCCTCTACTTCCCTACCCCCTCTACTTCCCTACCCCCTCTACCTCCCTCCCACCCCTCTACCTCCATACTCTCCCTCTAGCTCCCTCCCTACATCTCTACCTCCCTCCCTACATCTCTACCTCTCTCCCTACATCTCTACCTCCCTACATCTCTACCTCCCTCCCTACCCCATCTACTTCCCTACCCCCTCTACCTCCCTCCCTACATCTCTACCTCCCTCCCTACATCTCTACCTCCCTCCCTGCACCTCTACCTCTCTACCCCTCCTCTACCCCCCCTGTACTTCCCTACCCCCTCTACTTCCCTACCCCCTCTACCTCCCTCCCTGCACCTCTACCTCCCTACCCCTCCTCTACCCCCCCTCTACTTCCCTACCCCCTCTACCTCCCTCCCTGCACCTCTACCTCCCTACCCCTCCTCTACCCCCCCTCTACTTCCCTACCTCCTCTACCTCCACCTCCACCTCCCTCTACCTTCCTACTTTCCTTCTACCTCCCTACTCTCGCCCTACCCCCCGTCTACCTCTCGCTCTACCCTCTCTACCTCCCTATCCCCTCTCCCTTCCTACGCCCCCTCTACCTCCTCCTTTAGCTCACTCTGCTTTGGGAGCTTTCTCTACCCAACATTCTTGCTTCTGAGAAGAGAAAAGAGCTCTGTCATTCAACATATTTTCCTACCTATATGGGCCACAGATTCCCTTTTTGAGATTCTTTAAAAACAGGCTTACTCCGAGGCATCTATTGCCGTGTCACAAACAGCAGAGGAGAGGTTTGATCAAGATCCCTGCAACGCCCAGACGGGCTGACTCTGGCCGTGCAGTGTCACGTTTAATCAGTCTCTGAGTGCCCTTCAGAGTGCAGCGGACCATAGAAAGAAGAGAGAATCCAGTGTAAAAACAAATTTTTTTCTGACTATACAGTGTTTTGAAAAAGTATTCATCCCCTTGGCGTTTTTCACATTTTTTTGCATTACAACCTGTTTATTTAAATTGATTTTTATTTGGATTTCATGTGACTGACATACAAAAAATAGTCCAAATTGGTGAAGTGAAATGAAAAAAAACATATCTATTTAAAAAACTATAAAAAAATAAAAAACGGAAAAGCTGTGTATTCACCCCTTTGCTATGAAGCCCCTAAATAAGATCTGGTGCAACCAATTGCCTTCAGAAGTCACATAATTAGTTAAATAAAGTCCACCTGTGTGCAATCTAAGTGTTGCATGATCGGTCACATGATCTCAGTATATATACACCTGTTCTGAAAGGCCCCAGAGTCTCCAACACCATAAAGCAAAAGGCACCACCAAGCAAGTGCCACTATGAAGACCAAGGAGCTCTCCAAACAGGTCAAGCACTTAGTTGTGGAGAAGTACAGATCAGGGTAACTCCCAAAACATATGGAAGAAGGTACTCTGGTTGAGATTGAGATTGAGATTTTTGGCCTTCAAGGAAAATGCTATGTCTGGTGCAAACCCAAAACCTCTCATCACCCTGAGAACACCATCTGGTGTCATGCTGGTGGCAGCATCGTGCTGTGGGGGTGTTTTTCATTGTCAGGGACTGGGAAACTGTTCAGAATTGAAGGAATGATGGCTGGCGCTAAATACAGGAAAATTCTTGAGTGAAAAATGTTTCAGTCTTCCAGAGATTTGAGACTGGGACAGAGGTTCACCTTCCAGCAGGACAATACTGCTAAAGCAATACTTGAGTGGTTTAAGGGGAAACATATAAATGTCTTGGAATGGCCTAGTCACAGCCCAGACCTCAATCCAATTGAGAATCTGTGGTATGACTTAAAGATTTTTGTACACCAGCAGAACCCATCCAACTTGAAGGAGCTGGAGCAGTATTGCCTTGAAGAATGGCCAAGAATCCCAGTGGCTAGATGTGCCAAGTTTATAGAGACATACCCCAAGATATTTGCATCTGGAATTGCTGCAAATGTGTCTCTACAAAGTATTGACTTTGGGGGGTGAATAGTTATGCACTTTCAAGTTCTGTTTTTTTTGTTGTCTTATTTCTTGTTTGTCTCACAAGTGTAGGCATGTTGTGTAAATCAAATGATACAAACCCCCCAAAAATCTAATTTAATTCCAGGTTGCAAGGCAACAAAATAGGGAATATGCCAAGGGGGTGACTACTTTCGCAAGCCACTGTATCTCCATCGCTCCATCTCTCTAGCTCTCTAAATCTTTGTCCAGCTGCCTGTCTATATGGGTAGGGTGGGTTATGCTTTAGTGTCAGTGTGTCTGCCTATTATGTGTGTGTTGGAGTGTCAGTATGTGTGAGCGTGTAGAATTCTGTGCATATATTCAAAGAAATACAAGGTCCAAATTAGATCCTAGATCCTCCTTAATCCTGTAGCCATTCTGTTCACTTCCTAGGGCTAGGCCCCTTTATTCTCAATTTCCACCTGAATGACGTGCCCAAAGTAAACTGCCTGTTGCTCAGGCCCTGAAGCCAGGATATGCAATAAATTGGTACCATTGGAAAACTTTGAAGTTTGTAGACATGTTAAAATAATATAGGAGAATTTAACAAAATAGATATGGTAGGACAAAATCCAAAGAAAAACCAATCCATTTTTTTTTGAGAGAGATAATCTTCTTACAATGCCAAGACTGCTTCCATCACGTGGACTGGGAGATGTTTCGTATTGCGTCAGATAACAACATTGACGAATACGCTGATTCGGTGTGCGAGTTCATTAGAACGTGCGTTGAAGATGTCGTTCCCATAGCAACGATTAAAACATTCCCTAACCAGAAACCGTGGATTGATGGCAGCATTCGTGTGAAACTGAAAGCGCGAACCACTGCTTTTAATCAGGGCAAGGTGTCTGGTAACATGACCGAATACAAACAGTGCAGCTATTCCCTCCGCAAGGCTATCAAACAAGCTAAGCGCCAGTACAGAGACAAAGTAGAATCTCAATTCAACGGCTCAGACACAAGAGGCATGTGGCAGGGTCTACAGTCAATCACGGACTACAGGAAGAAATCCAGCCCAGTCACGGACCAGGATGTCTTGCTCCCAGGCAGACTAAATAACTTTTTTGCCCGCTTTGAGGACAATACAGTGCCACTGACACGGCCTGCAACGAAAACATGCGGTCTCTCCTTCACTGCAGCCGAGGTGAGTAAGACATTTAAACGTGTTAACCCTCGCAAGGCTGCAGGCCCAGACGGCATCCCCAGCCGCGCCCTCAGAGCATGCGCAGACCAGCTGGCCGGTGTGTTTACGGACATATTCAATCAATCCCTATACCAGTCTGCTGTTCCCACATGCTTCAAGAGGGCCACCATTGTTCCTGTTCCCAAGAAAGCTAAGGTAACTGAGCTAAATGACTACCGCCCCGTAGCACTCACATCCGTCATCATGAAGTGCTTTGAGAGACTAGTCAAGGACCATATCACCTCCACCCTACCTGACACCCTAGACCCACTCCAATTTGCTTACCGCCCAAATAGGTCCACAGACGATGCAATCTCAACCACACTGCACACTGCCCTAACCCATCTGGACAAGAGGAATACCTATGTGAGAATGCTGTTCATCGACTACAGCTCGGCATTCAACACCATAGTACCCTCCAAGCTCGTCATCAAGCTCGAGACCCTGGGTCTCGACCCCGCCCTGTGCAACTGGGTACTGGACTTCCTGACGGGCCGCCCCCAGGTGGTGAGGGTAGGCAACAACATCTCCCCCCCGCTGATCCTCAACACTGGGGCCCCACAAGGGTGCGTTCTGAGCCCTCTCCTGTACTCCCTGTTCACCCACGACTGCGTGGCCACGCACGTCTCCAACTCAATCATCAAGTTTGCGGACGACACAACAGTGGTAGGCTTGATTACCAACAACGATGAGACGGCCTACAGGGAGGAGGTGAGGGCCCTCGGAGTGTGGTGTCAGGAAAATAACCTCACACTCAACGTCAACAAAACTAAGGAGATGATTGTGGACTTCAGGAAACAGCAGAGGGAACACCCCCCTATCCACATCGATGGAACAGTAGTGGAGAGGGTAGCAAGTTTTAAGTTCCTCGGCATACACATCACAGACAAACTGAATTGGTCCACTCACACAGACAGCATCGTGAAGAAGGCGCAGCAGCGCCTCTTCAACCTCAGGAGGCTGAAGAAATTCGGCTTGTCACCAAAAGCACTCACAACCTTCTACAGATGCACAATCGAGAGCATACTGGCGGGCTGTATCACCGCCTGGTATGGCAACTGCACCGCCCTCAACCGTAAGGCTCTCCAGAGGGTAGTGAGGTCTGCACAACGCATCACCGGGGGCAAACTACCTGCCCTCCAGGACACCTACACCACCCGATGTCACAGGAAGGCCATAAAGATCATCAAGGACATCAACCACCCGAGCCACTGCCTGTTCACCCCGCTATCATCCAGAAGGCGAGGTCAGTACAGGTGCATCAAAGCTGGGACCGAGAGACTGAAAAACAGCTTCTATCTCAAGGCCATCAGACTGTTAAACAGCCACCACTAACACTGAGTGGCTGCTGCCAACACACTGACACTGACTCAACTCCAGCCACTTTAATAATGGGAATTGATGGGAAATTATGTAAATATATCACTAGCCACTTTAAACAATGCTACCTTATATAAATGTTACTTACCCTACATTATTCATCTCATATGCATACGTATATACTGTACTCTATATCATCGACGGTATCCTTATGTAATACATGTATCACTAGCCACTTTATACTATACTATGCCACTTTGTTTACATACTCATCTCATTTGTACATACTGTACCCGATACCATCTACTGTATCTTGCCTATGCTGCTCTGTACCATCACTCATTCATATATCCTTATGCACATATTCTTTATCCCCTTACACTGTGTACAAGACAGTAGTTTTGGAATTGTTAGTTAGATTACTTGTTATTACTGCATTGTCGGAACTAGAAGCACAAGCATTTCGCTACACTCGCATTAACATCTGCTAACCATGTGTATGTGACAAATAAAATTTGATTTGATTTGATTTGAAGAATAAGGGCATACTGAAAATTAGCTCCCTGGATGCAATTCCTATGGCTTCCACAGGGGGTCAGCAGTCTATGCTCAAGGTTTCAGGCTTGTAACTTCAAAAACAAATAAGAAATATCAGTTTTAGTACAAGGACACAGGCTTGGAAATTCGTGTTTGCACGCTCCATGAAGACTGGACACACTTGCTAAAATCGGTTTCCTATTGAACATACTTCTTTCCATAAGACATATTATAGTTTGATTACATTTCAGGCTATCTGAGGAATATATTGAAACGTATTTTGACTTGTTGAAACAAAGTTTAGGGGTAGATGTTCGGATTCCATTCTCTGCCTGTTGAACGAGTGGATTACTCAAATCAATGGTGCCAACTAAACTGACTTTTTGGGATATAAAGAAGGATTTCATCTAACAAAATGACACTACATGTTGTAGCTGGGACCCTTTGGATGACAAATCAGGGAAAGATTTTTTAAAAGTAAGTCAATATTTAAAAGTAAGTCAATATTTAAATTTTCCCGGTGGGAAAATATTTGGATGTGGGGCGTCGTCCTCAAACAATCGCATGGCATGGTTTCACTGTAATAGCTACTGTAAATCAGACAGTGCAGTTAGATTAACAATAATTTAAGATTACAGCTGATATAAAACACATACGTACCTTAAATGTTTAATATCCATAATCTATGATTATTTATTTGAATTGCGCGTCCTCCAGTTTCACCGGAAGTACGCCTGCTAGCGGGATGCCTAGGCCATTCTGTTAACCCAGATGGTCAGTGTAGCTGCTCTGTTAACCCAGACAGTCAGTGTAGCTGCTCTGTTAACCCAGACAGTCAGTGTAGCTGCTCTGTTAATAACCCAGATAGTCAGTGTAGCCATTCTGTTAACTCAGACAGTCAGTGTAGCCATTCTGTTAACTCAGACAGTCAGTGTAGCTGCTCTGTTAACCCAGACAGTCAGTGTAGCTGCTCTGTTAATAACCCAGATAGTCAGTGTAGCCATTCTGTTAACTCAGACAGTCAGTGTAGACGTTCTGTTAACTCAGACAGTCAGTGTAGCCGTTTTCTTAACTCAGACAGTCAGTGTAGTCGCTCTGTTAACTCAGACAGTCAGTGTAGCTGCTCTGTTAACTCAGACAGTCAGTGTAGACGTTCTGTTAACTCAGACAGTCAGTGTAGCTGCTCTGTTAACTCAGACAGTCAGTGTAGCTGCTCTGTTAACCCAGACAGTCAGTGTAGCTGCTCTGTTAATAACTCAGACAGTCTGTGTAGACGTTCTGTTAACCCAGACAGTCAGTGTAGCTGCTCTGTTAATAACTCAGACAGTCAGTGTAGCCGTTCTGTTAACTCAGACAGTCAGTGTAGACGTTATGTTAACTCAGACAGTCAGTGTAGCTGCTCTGTTAACTGAGACAGTCAGTGTAGACGTTCTGTTAACTCAGACAGTCAGAGTAGCTGCTCTGTTAACCCAGACAGTCAGTGTAGACGTTCTGTTAACTCAGACAGTCAGTGTAGCTGCTCTGTTAAAAACCCAGATAGTCAGTGTAGCCATTCTGTTAACTCAGACAGTCAGTGTAGATGTTCTGTTAACTCAGACAGTCAGTGTAGCCATTCTGTTAACTCAGACAGTCAGTGTAGATGTTCTGTTAACCCAGACAGTCAGTGTAGCCATTCTGTTAACTCAGACAGTCAGTGTAGCTGCTCTGTTAAAAACCCAGATAGTCAGTGTAGCCATTCTGTTAACTCAGACAGTCAGTGTAGATGTTCTGTTAACTCAGACAGTCAGTGTAGCCATTCTGTTAACTCAGACAGTCAGTGTAGCTGCTCTGTTAACTCAGACAGTCAGTGTAGCTGCTCTGTTAACCCAGACAGTCAGTGTAGCTGCTCTGTTAATAACTCAGACAGTCTGTGTAGACGTTCTGTTAACCCAGACAGTCAGTGTAGACGTTCTGTTAACTCAGACAGTCAGAGTAGCTGCTCTGTTAACCCAGACAGTCAGTGTAGACGTTCTGTTACCTCAGACAGTCAGTGTAGCTGCTCTGTTAAAAACCCAGATAGTCAGTGTAGCCATTCTGTTAACTCAGACAGTCAGTGTAGACGTTCTGTTAACTCAGACAGTCAGTGTAGACGTTTTGTTAACTCAGACAGTCAGTGTAGCCATTCTGTTAACTCAGACAGTCAGAGTAGCTGCTCTGTTAACCCAGACAGTCAGTGTAGACGTTCTGTTACCTCAGACAGTCAGTGTAGCTGCTCTGTTAACCCAGACAGTCAGTGTAGCTGCTATGTTAATAACTCAGACAGTCTGTGTAGACGTTCTGTTAACCCAGACAGTCAGTGTAGCTGCTCTGTTAATAACTCAGACAGTCAGTGTAGCTGCTCTGTTAACCCAGACAGTCAGTGTAGCTGCTCTGTTAATAACTCAGACAGTCAGTGTAGCCATTCTGTTAACTCAGACAGTCAGTGTAGACGTTCTGTTAACTCAGACAGTCAGTGTAGCTGCTCTGTTAAAAACCCAGATAGTCAGTGTAGCCATTCTGTTAACTCAGACAGTCAGTGTAGATGTTCTGTTAACTCAGACAGTCAGTGTAGCCATTCTGTTAACTCAGACAGTCAGTGTAGCTGCTCTGTTAACTCAGACAGTCAGTGTAGCTGCTCTGTTAACCCAGACAGTCAGTGTAGCTGCTCTGTTAATAACTCAGACAGTCTGTGTAGACGTTCTGTTAACCCAGACAGTCAGTGTAGACGTTCTGTTAACTCAGACAGTCAGAGTAGCTGCTCTGTTAACCCAGACAGTCAGTGTAGACGTTCTGTTACCTCAGACAGTCAGTGTAGCTGCTCTGTTAAAAACCCAGATAGTCAGTGTAGCCATTCTGTTAACTCAGACAGTCAGTGTAGACGTTCTGTTAACTCAGACAGTCAGTGTAGACGTTTTGTTAACTCAGACAGTCAGTGTAGCCATTCTGTTAACTCAGACAGTCAGAGTAGCTGCTCTGTTAACCCAGACAGTCAGTGTAGACGTTCTGTTACCTCAGACAGTCAGTGTAGCTGCTCTGTTAACCCAGACAGTCAGTGTAGCTGCTATGTTAATAACTCAGACAGTCTGTGTAGACGTTCTGTTAACCCAGACAGTCAGTGTAGCTGCTCTGTTAATAACTCAGACAGTCAGTGTAGCTGCTCTGTTAACCCAGACAGTCAGTGTAGCTGCTCTGTTAATAACTCAGACAGTCAGTGTAGCCATTCTGTTAACTCAGACAGTCAGTGTAGACGTTCTGTTAACTCAGACAGTCAGTGTAGCTGCTCTGTTAAAAACCCAGATAGTCAGTGTAGCCATTCTGTTAACTCAGACAGTCAGTGTAGATGTTCTGTTAACTCAGACAGTCAGTGTAGCCATTCTGTTAACTCAGACAGTCAGTGTAGATGTCCTGTTAACTCAGACAGTCAGTGTAGACCTCCTGTTAACTCAGACAGTCAGTGTAGCTGTTCTGTTAATAACCCAGACAGTCAGTGTAGACATTCTGTTAACTCAGACAGTCAGTGTAGACGTTCTGTTAACTCAGACAGTCAGTGTAGACGTTCTGTTAACTCAAACAGTCAGTGTAGACGTTCTGTTAACTCAGACAGTCAGTGTAGACGTTATGTTAACTCAGTCAGTGTAGCCGTTCTGTTAACTCAGACAGTCAGTGTAGACGTTCTGTTAACTCAAACAGTCAGTGTAGACGTTCTGTTAACTCAGACAGTCAGTGTAGACGTTATGTTAACTCAGACAGTCAGTGTAGACGTCCTGTTAACTTGGACAGTGTAGCCGTTCTGTTAACTCAGACAGCCAGTGTAGCCGTTCTGTTAACTCAGACAGTCAGTGTAGACGTTCTGTTAACTCAGACAGTCAGTGTAGACGTTCTGTTAACTCAGACAGTCAGTGTAGACGTTCTGTTAACTCGGACAGTGTAGCCGTTCTGTTAACTCAGATAGATGGTATAGCAGTTCTGTTAACTCAGTCAGTGTAGCCGTTCTGTTAACTATTTAGTTATCTATTCATGATTCTTATGGCTTAGGGATAGAATCTATTCTTGAGCCTGTTGGTGTCAGACTTGATGCACCTGTACCACTTGCCTTGTGGAAGCAGAGAGAACGGTCTATGGCTTGGGCGGCAGGAGTCTTTAACGATTTTCCAGGCCTTCCTTTCACAGCGCCTAGATAGCGGGAGCTCGTCCTCAGTGATGAGCGTCGTTCACCGACACTAAACATTAGCATACAACATTAGCATACCACATTAGCATATAACATTAGCATACCAACTTTTCTTTAGCTTGTAATTGAGTCCGTTTGTCCTGCCATTACCTGTGCAGCTCTTAGCTCTCTTCTATAGTCACAGGTTCTGCTCTCTTCACGTGCCATTAGATAACAGTGAGATGGCATGCAGTTATAGAATGACATATCTACTCCCCATGGAGGACCAGCATCCTGGTGTCTCAGTGTCTCTGTGTAGATGACGTATCTACTCCCCATGGAGGACCAGCATCCTGGTGTCTCAGTGTCTCTGTGTAGATGACTTATCTACTCCCCATGGAGGACCAGCATCCTGGTGTCTCAGTGTCTCTGTGTAGATGACTTATCTACTCCCCATGGAGGACCAGCATCCTGGTGTCTCAGTGTCTCTGTGTAAATGACTTATCTACTCCCCATGGAGGACCAGCATCCTGGTGTCTCAGTGTCTCTGTGTAGATGACTTATCTACTCCCCATGGAGGACCAGCATCCTGGTGTCTCAGTGTCTCTGTGTAGATGACTTATCTACTCCCCATGGAGGACCAGCATCCTGGTGTCTCAGTGTCTCTGTGTAGATGACTTATCTACTCCCCATGGAGGACCAGCATCCTGGTGTCTCAGTGTCTCTGTGTAAATGACTTATCTACTCCCCATGGAGGACGAGCATCCTGGTGTCTCAGTGTCTCTGTGCAGATGACTTATCTACTCCCCATGGAGGACGAGCATCCTGGTGTCTCAGTGTCTCTGTGTAGATGACTTATCTACTCCCCATGGAGGACGAGCATCCTGGTGTCTCAGTATCTCTGTGTAGATGACGTATCTACTCCCCATGGAGGACCAGCATCCTAGTGTCTCAGTGTCTCTGTGTAGATGACTTATCTACTCCCCATGGAGGACCAGCATCCTGGTGTCTCAGTGTCTCTGTGCAGATGACTTATCTACTCCCCATGGAGGACGAGCATCCTGGTGTCTCAGTGTCTCTGTGCCAGGGGTGACAGCTGTGCATGCGGCATGACACTAACACTCACGGCTGTGAAATAATAGATCTTACAGTGTCACGATTAATTCTAATTAGGAAAGGATATATTTGAATGGAATAAATTATATCATTTATATCTGTACATTTTTCATTTCCAAAATGTGTCTGAACTGCCAGGAAAAATGGAGAGGTGAACACGCTTGCGTGATGAGTAACCTTGCCTTTGACTGGAAGACTTGTGTTAGCTCCCCAAGGTAATGCCCAGGCTTTAGCGCAACAGGCTAACACAGGTTTGAACCCAGCTGATCACATTTAGTTCATATGTTGATCAGTTAAGATAATGTTTGAACCCAGTTAGTAACACAGATGTAGAGATGTTGATCAGTTAACATACTGTTTGAACCCAGTTAGTCAAACAGATGTAGAGATGTTGATCAGTTTACATACTGTTTGAACCCAGTTAGTTAAACAGATGTAGAGATGTTGATCAGTTTACATACTGTTTGAACCCAGTTAGTTAAACAGATGTAGAGATGTTGATCAGTTTACATACTGTTTGAACCCAGTTAGTTAAACAGATGTAGAGATGTTGAACAGTTTACATACTGTTTGAACCCAGTTAGTAAAACAGATTTAGAGATGTTGAACAGTCAACCGACAAGACATGATGAGTTTATCTCCAAAACGTGATATTTCCATTTTCATAATCTCTGGTAAATTGACATGATTTAAAAACAAATATTGTGAAAGAGATAAAGCTATAATTTATTTCATCGTAGCATGACATGGGAAGTTTTTAACAATTACATGTAAATAAACTTTTGATACATGAACAAACATTAAAATAAGCAATTTGTTTCAACTATATTATGCAAATATCACATAGCCAATTTGGTGTATCCAGAGAGTGAACACTCATACAACATGTTTTCTTTTTGGACATTTAAACAACTTTTGGAGCAATTAATTAATTTGCAGGTCAAGAATGGATAGATTGTTATTTTTTGAGTGACAGGAGATCAGCCTCTGTATGTTTGTAACCTGTAGTCTATTACGGTTTCCTGTTGCTGGATCTTGGCTCTCTCCTTTTCATGAGCTTGTTTTGAAAGTTTCCTGTTTCGGCCAACAGGACGAGATATCACAGAGCAATCCAACAGGAAGAGATATCACAGAGCAATCCAACAGGAAGAGATATCACAGAGCAATCCAACAGGAAGAGATATCACAGAGCAATCCAACAGGAAGAGATATCACAGAGCAATCCAACAGTAAGAGATATCACAGAGCATAGCAAACAGGAAGAGATATCACAGAGCAATCCAACAGGAAGAGATATCACAGAGCAATCCAACAGGAAGAGATATCACAGAGCAATCCAACAGGAAGAGATATCACAGAGCAATCCAACAGGAAGAGATATCACAGAGCAATCCAACAGGAAGAGATATCACAGAGCAATCCAACAGGAAGAGATATCACAGAGCAATCCAACAGGAAGAGATATCACAGAGCAATCCAACAGGAAGAGATATCACAGAGCAATCCAACAGGAAGAGATATCACAGAGCAATCCAACAGGAGGAGATATCACAGAGCAATCCAACAGGAAGAGATATCACAGAGCAATCCAACAGGAAGAGATATCACAGAGCAATCCAACAGGAAGAGATATCACAGAGCAATCCAACAGGAAGAGATATCACAGAGCAATCGAACAGGAAGAGATATCACAGAGCAATCCAACAGGAAGAGATATCACAGAGCAATCCAACAGGAAGAGATATCACAGAGCAATCCAACAGGAAGAGATATCACAGAGCAATCCAACAGGAAGAGATATCACAGAGCAATCCAACAGGAAGAGATATCACAGAGCAATCCAACAGGAAGAGATATCACAGAGCAATCCAACAGGAAGAGATATCACAGAGCAATCCAACAGGAGGAGATATCACAGAGCAATCCAACAGGAAGAGATATCACAGAGCAATCCAAAGATTGCAAGTATGCTAGCAGAATGGAAGGAAGTGGAGGTTTATTCGATTGCCTACGAATTCTCAGAAGGCAGCCCGCCCTCCGGCCCTTTTTTCTTCATGCAAACCATGGGGATCTGGTTCTTTTCCCGAGAAAGCTGAATAATCGTTTGAGTCGGGCTCCTCAGACTTGTTAATGGACAAAAAGGATTCTGCCAGTCCATGGTGAGTAATCGCAGTCCTGATGTCCAGAAGTTAATTTCGGTCATAAGAGACATAAGAGACAGTATTTACTATTGTAAATAAAAACACAGAATATCCAAGGGGCTTTTATATAATTATAATGCAGGGTTAATAATAATAATCGTTGAATAACAGATCGGCTCTCGGAAGTCATTGAGAGGCGGCTTCTATCTTCAATAAAATCATTAATTCAGAAGGTTAAACACGTAGGTGTTAGGCATGCAGTAGGTTATAATAAAGGACAATTGCGTGTCAGTTCATAAACCATGTGCCATGAAATCGGCATATAAAAAATCTCTTCTCAACTGGTTTACAATCTATATGGCACAGCTGGCAATTTTTTGGATCCTAAATGAAACTGGTATATATTTTTATTTATCACTATTTTCTTTAACCAATGTTGGTCTTTAATGCAGGACCAACGGACAAGTTCCTGACTTTTTCCCCTCCCCACTTGATAAAGGTTCCAATTGATATCGATTAGTATGTTTGAGTTTAACCACAATATTTGTCGTATTATTTGTTCTGTTTTTTCTGGTGGATTAAACTGAAATTGCAACCAATTTTCAATTTTCTAAGATATTTTGGAGATGATTTTGTTTTCAAATAACCGAAAGTGAGAAATTGTACTGTGGATAAAAGGGAAAGTGTCATGTTAATGGGGCTCTAAAATGGCTATTATAGAATGTTGTAGTGCCATGTTAATGGGGTTCTAACATGGCTGTTATCGAATGTTGTAGTGTCATGTTAATGGGGTTCTAAAATGGCTGTTATAGAATGTTGTAGTGTCATGTTAATGGAGTTCTAACATGGCTGTTATAGAATGTTGTAGTGTCATGTTAATGGGGTTCTAACATGGCTGTTATCGAATGTTGTAGTGTCATGTTAATGGGGTTCTAACATGGCTATTACAGAATGTTGTAGTGTCATGTTAATGGAGTTCTAACATGGCTGTTATAGAATGTTGTTGTGTCATGTTAATGAAGAGTTAACATGGCTGCTATAGAATGTTGTTGTGTCATGTTAATGGGGTTCTAACATGGCTATTATAGAATGTTGTAGTGTCATGTTAATGGGGTTCTAACATGGCTGCTATAGAATGTTGTAGTGTCATGTTAATGGGGTTCTAACATGGCTATTATAGAATGTTGTAGTGTCATGTTAATGGGTTCTAACATGGCTGCTATAGAATGTTGTAGTGTCATGTTAATGGGGTTCTAACATGGCTGTTATAGAATGTTGTAGTGTCATGTTAATGGGGTTCTAAAATGGCTGTTATAGAATGTTGTAGTGTCATGTTAATGGGGTTCTAAAATGGCTGTTATAGAATGTTGTAATGTCATGTTAATGGGGTTCTAACATGGCTGTTATCGAATGTTGTAATGTCATGTTAATGGGGTTCTAACATGGCTGCTATAGAATGTTGTAATGTCATGTTAATGGGGTTCTAACATGGCTGTTATAGAATGTTGTAGTTTCATGTTAATGGGGCTCTAACATGGCTGTTATAGAATGTTGTAGTGTCATGTTAATGGGGTTCTAACATGGCTGCTATAGAATGTTGTAGTGTCATGTTAATGGGGTTCTAACATGGCTATTATAGAATGTTGTAGTGTCATGTTAATGGTGTTCTAACATGGCTATTATAGAATGTTGTAGTGTCATGTTAATGGAGTTCTAACATGGCTGTTATAGAATGTTGTAGTGTCATGTTAATGAAGAGTTAACATGGCTGCTATAGAATGTTGTTGTGTCATGTTAATGGGGTTCTAACATGGCTGCTATAGAATGTTGTAGTGTCATGTTAATGGGGTTCTAACATGGCTGCTATAGAATGTTGTAGTGTCATGTTAATGCATCATAATGCATGTAATAAACAATCTAAATCAGATATTAAGTAAATTAAAAGCTTGAGCCATAGGTCATCCACATAGAAAGATATCATGATAATTTCAGATGATGACATTTTAAACGTGATTAATTGGCATTCATGGCGTTTTGGAATCAAACCCTCCACAATGATAAGACATAGAAAGAATTCCATATGCTCTTTTTATTGTTATATTGTTTGCAGAGGAGATCGGTCTTGATAGTTACATCTTGGCATTCTCCTCCCGGCCACCAACCTCCCTCCTTAGAGGACAAGCGATGGGCTGGTTGCTATAAAATTGAGATGAGACACCATGCTGCAGAGTGCTTCAGAATATATTCACCCCTGCCACTTTACCAGAAGAGAGGAGAACATTATACACAGCTACTGGGGGAGAATTCATTGGCTGCACCCCTCACTGTATACACATGATATATCATTTACCTGGGCTTATCTACAAATGTAGCACTTGCTGACCAGGGGTAATGGCAGTGTTTGATGGTGCTGTCTGCGAAGAGAGTTTCTTAGGATGAGTCTCAAACGGCATTGTATTCCCTATATAATGCACTACAATGGGGCTGTGTATAGGGGATAGGGTGTCATTTGGGACTCTGCTATTAAATGTAAAACAGAGAAGCAGACACGGGGGAGTTTGTCATCCTGAGAGGACGTGGACGGAAATGGGATTGCTTATGTTGAAGGCCTACACTACCGGTCAAAGGTTTGGACTCACCTACTCATTAAAGGCTCCTATAGTTGTACTATTGTCTACATAGTAGAATAATAGTGAAGACATCAAAACTATGAAATAACAAGTTGTCATCAAGGCAAGGCCAAAGGACAAATCTAAAATATATTTTGATTTGTTTAACACTTTTTTTGGGATACATGGTTATGTGTTATTTCATAGTGTTGATGTCTTCACTATTATCCTACAATGTAGAAAATAGTAAAAATAAAGAAAAACCTTGAATGAGTAGGTGAGTCCAAACTTCTGACTGTTACTGTGTATCTATTGTTTACACTAAATCTATGAATCCAAATTGCGTTTTGCATATTTCCACTTGGTCTTTTAGCATATACCCCATAAGAATCAGTCAGTTCTGCCTCTAAAATAAGTGTAATTTAGGGTGGATGGGGATCTAGGGGACAGGGCAGGAGGGGAGGAGGGAGGAGAGAAGGTAAGGAGGGAAATAAAGACACTACTATTCGTCCAAATGAGTGTCACCTAGTCCTCTCCGGAAGTATAGACCTCATGCAGAAGCCAATCTATATATAAAAGCATAGGACATTGGATTGCATTAGAGATAAAACGATAATATATTTATTTTTGTTAAATCTATAGTGGTTCACTTAATACATTGATAGTATGTTGACACTCTATAGATGTATACGCATGGGACAATACAATTAAACATTCAATAAAATATATTTAATCAATACACTAATGCATTGTTACTTTGCAATTTCTGTCTAAAGCAGTCACAAACACTGAATCAGTTTGCATATGCTGTGTAAAAAACAAAACATGGTAACCACTTTTAACAGAGGACCCCTGTTATGTTTTGATCTGTGGCCAAAAGAAGTAATCCACAGGAAGTGTAGAATGTGGCAGCTAAACCAAGCTTGCTGTCGTGTGGTGAACAGCAGGCAGACCTCACCCCCCCCCCCCCCCCCCTTGTCACCCTATGCCAATTAGATACCCACCTATCTGTTCTAAAGCAAAAATGGAATAGATTAATATTTAATAGATAGCCATATGGCCATTCAAAAATAATATGCGGCACCTAATTCGTCATTCCATTAACTTTGGACTTTGGAGAATATTCAAGCCCAGCTGTGATCAGGACCAAGTTGAGCTTATTTGATTCAGTGTTTTACACACTTTGTTAGAGTATTTCAACCTTAATGTTGATCCGTTTAATGTAGGAGTAAGCATGGTCAACATTTATGTTGATCCGTTTAATGTAGGAGTAAGCATGGTCAACCTATAGATTGATCCGTTTAATGTAGGAGTAAGCATGGTCAACATTTATGTTGATCCGTTTAATGTAGGAGTAAGCATGGTCAACATTTATATTGATCCGTTTAATGTAGGAGTAAGCATGGTCAACATTTATATTGATCCGTTTAATGTAGGAGTAAGCACGGTCAACCTATAGATTGATCCGTTTAATGTAGGAGTAAGCATGGTCAACATTTATATTGATCCGTTTAATGTAGGAGTAAGCACGGTCAACCTATAGATTGATCCGTTTAATGTAGGAGTAAGCATGGTCAACCTATAGATTGATCCGTTTAATGTAGGAGTAAGCATGGTCAACCTATAGATTGATCCGTTTAATGTAGGAGTAAGCATGGTCAACATTTATATTGATCCGTTTAATGTAGGAGTAAGCATGGTCAACCTATAGATTGATCCGTTTAATGTAGGAGTAAGCACGGTCAACCTATAGATTGATCCGTTTAATGTAGGAGTAAGCATGGTCAACCTATAGATTGATCCGTTTAATGTAGGAGTAAGCATGGTCAACCTATAGATTGATCCGTTTAATGTAGGAGTAAGCATGGTCAACATTTATATTGATCCGTTTAATGTAGGAGTAAGCATGGTCAACCTATAGATTGATCCGTTTAATGTAGGAGTAAGCACGGTCAACCTATAGATTGATCGATTTAATAAGGATCGGTGTCCCGCTAGTGGGTCAACTTCCGGTGAAACTGGAGGGCTCGTAATTCAAAAAAATTCTAATAGTAATTATAGCAGCTAAACATTTAGGTACATGTAAATGTCTTATAATCGTCTGAAAGCTTAAATTCCTGTTAATGTAACTGCAGTGTCCAAATTACAGTAGTATTTACAGCGAAAACATGCCATTCGATTGATTGAGGACGGCGCCCCACATCCAAATATTTTTCCACTGGCACAGGGTTCATATATTCACATGTAAAGATTGAATATTCACTTACTTTTTGAAACTCTTCCTCTGATTTGTCATCCAAAGGGTCCCAGCTATAATAATATGTAGTGTCGTTTTGTTAGATAAATCCTTCTTTATATCCCAAAAAGTCTGTTATAGTTGGCGTCATCGGGAACCAATTCAGGCAACCATAAACCTACAGTACATATGCCTAGACTTTCAAACACCCCTAGACATACAAAACCCTAGACAATACAAAACTAGCATACCCACCCTCGTCACACCCCGGCCTAACCAAAATAATAAAGAAAACATAGATAACTAAGGTCAGCGCGTGACAATGGTCAAGGGCAAATTATACTAAATGGGGAATTAAACTTGACCATGATAATTCCGACATTAAAACTGGTAAAGCTTCAGTTTATAATACACAAACACATGCATTTCTAGTGGAGCGTTCATTCAACTATGCTCATGTGATGAGTAAACTTGCTTGACACCTGAAAAATACATTTCCCAGAGAGTAGGATTTAGCTCTGTAAGCTAATACAGTCTCAAGTCCCATACCCCTGTCAGCTAACACAGTCTCAAGTCCCGTACCCCTGTTAGCCAACACAGTCTCAAGTCCCATATCCCTGTCAACTAACACAGTCTCAAGTCCCATACCCAGTCAGCTAACACAGTCTCAAGTCCCACACTCCTGTTAGCTAACACAGTCTCAAGTCCCACACTCCTGTTAGCTAACACAGTCTCAAGTCCCATACCCCTGTCAACTAACACAGTCTCAAGTCCCACACCCCAGTCAGCTAACACAGTCTCAAGTCCCGTACCCCTGTCAACTAACACAGTCTCTAGTCTCATACTCCTGTCAGCTAACACAGTCTCAAGTCCCATACCCCTGTCAGCTAACACAGTCTCAAGTCCCATACCCCTGTCAGCTAACACAGTCTTCAGGCACATAGACCATCCAGGTCCCATACCCCTGTCAGCTAACACAGTCTCCAGGCACATAGACCATCCTGGTCCCGTACCCCTGTCAGCTAACACAGTCTCCAGGCACATAGACCATCCAGGTCTCGTACCCCTGTCAGCTAACACAGTCTCCAGGCACATAGACCATCCAGGTCCCATACCCTTGTCAGCTAACACAGTCTCAAGTCCCGTACCCCTGTCAGCTAACACAGTCTCAAGGCCCGTACCCCTGTCAGCTAACACAGTCTTCAGGCACATAGACCATCCAGGTCCCATACTCCTGTTAGCTAACACAGTCTCAAGTCCCATGCCCCTGTCAGTTAACACAGTCTCAAGTCCCGTAACCCTGTCAGTTAACACAGTCTCAAGTCCCATACCCCTGTCAGCTAACACGGTCTAAAGGCCCACACCCCTGTCAGTTAACACAGTCTCCAATACCATACCCCTGCAAGTGTACAGGGCACATAGACCACCAAATTCCATACTTCTATTGGTCATATATTAGTTATGGCAGTAATGTATACATAGTGAACATTATTACTAATCTGGTTTATGTAGAGGAATGGTTCCCAAACTTTTTATAGTCCCCGTACCTCTTCAAACATTCACCCTCCAGCTGTACCCCCTCTAGCATAAGGGTCAGTGAACTCTCAAATGTTGTTTTTTGCCATCATTGTAAGCCTGCCACACACACACTATACTGTACATTTATTAAACATAAGAATGAGTGTGAGTTTTTGTCACAACCCGGCTCTTGGGAAGTGACAAAGAGCTCTTATAGGACCAGGGCACAAATAATAACATAATAATAAATCAATAATTTTGCTCTTTATTTAACCATCTTACATATAAAACCTTATTTCTTCATCGAAAATGGTGAATAACTCACCACAGGTTAACGATAAGGGTGTGCTTGAAAGGATGCACATAACTCTGCGATGTTGGGTTGTATTGGAGAAAGTCTCAGTCTTAAATAATTTTCCACAAACAGTCTGTGCTTGTATTTAGTTTTCATGCTAGTGAGGGCCGAGAATCCACTCACACATAGGTACATAGTTGCAAAGGGCATCAGTGTCTTAACAGCGCGATTTGCCAAGGCAGGATACTTTGAGCGCAGCTCAATCCAGAAATCTGGCAGTTGCTTCTGATTAAATAAAATGTTCACAGAACCGCTTGTTGCAATTTCGATGAGCCTCTCTTGTTCAGACATTGTTAAGTGGACTGGAGGTAGGGCATGAAAGAGATAACGAATCCAGTTGTTTGTGTCGTCCGTTTCGGGAAAGTACCTGCGTAATTGTGCACCCAGCTCACTCAGGTGTTTCGCTATATCACATTTGACATTGTCAGTAAGCTTGAATTCATTTGCACTCAAAAAATCATACAATTATGGAAAGACCTGTGTGTTGTCAGAGACAGACAGAGAAGAGCTCTAACTTTTTAATCATAGCCTCAATTTTGTCCCGCACATTGCATATAGTTGCAGAGTCCCTGTAATCCTAGATTCAGATCATTCAGGCGAGAAAAAACATCACCCAGATAGGCCAGTTGTGTGAGAAACTTGTCATCATGCAAGCAGTCAGACAATTGAAAATTATGGTCAGTAAAGAAAACTTTAAGATCAAATCAAATCAAATGTATTTATATAGCCCTTCGTACATCAGCTGATATCTCAAAGTGCTGTACAGAAACCCAGCCTAAAACCCCAAACGGCAAGCAATGCAGGTGTAGAAGCACAGTGGCTAGGAAAAACTCCCTAGAAAGGCCAAAACCTAGGAAGAAACCTAGAGAGGAACCAGGCTATGTGGGGTGGCCAGTCCTCTTCTGGCTGTGCCGGGTGGAGATTATAACGGAACATGGCCAAGATGTTCAAATGTTCATAAATGACCAGCATGGTCAAATAATAATAATCACAGGCAGAACAGTTGAAACTGGAGCAGCAGCATGGCCAGGTGGACTGGGGACAACAAGGAGTCATCATGTCAGGTAGTCCTGGTGCATGGTCCTAGGGCTCAGGTCCTCCGAGAGAGAGAAAGAAAGAGAGAATTAGAGAGAGCATACTTAAATTCACACAGGACACCGAATAGGACAGGAGAAGTACTCCAGATATAACAAACTGACCCTAGCCCCCCGACACATAAACTACTGCAGCATAAACACTGGAGGCTGAGACAGGAGGGGTCAGGAGAAACTGTGGCCCCATCCGAGGACACCCCCGGACAGGGCCAAACAGGAAGGAAAGATAGTCTCTCAATTCAAAAAATGTGTCAATACTTTGCCCCTTTATAACCAGGGCACTTCTGTATGTTGTAAAATCATTATCGTATGCAATGCCTATGTCATTGCATACTGCAGAACACATACGAGAGTGCAGGGACCTTGCTTTAAAACCTCTTGTGACTAGGGGGCAGTATTTTCATTTTTGGAAAAATAACGTTCCCAAAGTAAACGGGATATTTTGTCAGGTCAAGATGCTAGAATATGCATAGAATTGATATATAATATCAATATAACTTAGGATAGAAAACACTCTAAAGTTTCCAAAACTGTAAAAATATTGTCTGTGAGTATAACAGAACTGATATTGCAGGCGAAAGCCTGAGAAAAATCAAATCCGGAAGTGCCTCATGTTTTGAAAGCTCTGCGTTCCAATGCGTCCCTATGGAGCAGTGAATGGGCTATCAACCAGATTACTTTTTCTCCGTATTCCCCAAGGTGTCTACAGCATTGTGACGTAGTTTTACGCCTTTATGTTGAAGAATGAGCATAAGCGACTACATTGTGTAAGTGGTCACCTGATGGCTCTCAAAGTGATTATCGCGTAAAATACAGAAGTAGCCATTTTTCCTTTCGCTCCTACTGAAAAAACAATTGTCCCGGTGGATATATTATCAAATAGATATTTGAAAAACACCTTGAGGATTGATCATAAACAACATTTGTCATGTTTCTGTCGATATTATGGAGCTAAATTGGAATATTTTTCGGCGTTTTCGTGACTGCAATTTCCGATCGATTTCTCAGCCAAACGTGAAGAACAAAAGGAGCGATGTTGCCTCCAAATATAATATTTTTGGAAAAAAATAACATTGGCTATCTAACTGGGAGTCTCGTGAGTGAAAACATCCGAAATTCATCTAAGGTAATCGATTTAATTTGAATTGTTTTTCTGATTTTCGTGACCAAGTTACCTGCTGCTAGCTGGACATAATGCTATGCTAGGCTATCGATAAACTTACACAAATGCTTGTCTTGCTTTGGCTGTAAAGCATATTTTGAAAATCTGAGATGACAGGGTGATTAACAAAAGGCTAAGCTGTGTCTTAATATATTTCACTTGTGATTTTCATGAATAGGAATATTTTCTAGTAATATTTATGTCCGTTGCGTTATGCTAATTAGTGTCAGTCGATGATTACGCTCCCGGATCCGGGATGGGGAGTCACGAGAGTTAACAAACCATTTTCACTGTAGTGTCCAAAACGTATTTCAAGCTGTCAGGAATTCCCTTGGCAGCAAGACGCCTCTCGGTGGATGCTGCAGTGTAACCAAGTGGCGTCGGGAGCAACTGCTTGCACTCGCGTTACCACTCCACCATGGCTTTTGCGCCATCAGTACAGATACCAACATGAGCAGCATCTATATTTGGTTACATACGACCATTAGTGAATTCCCACGAAAGAGTAACGGTTAATGTGATTGGATGTTAATTATTTGACTAGGCTACCTGTATTTGACATTGCGTTGTTATTTTGCTGAACACTAGATAGTTTAATTGTATTTTTGGCAGTGAAACGAGGCTACTCAGGAGAGGAGAAAACCTACCCAAATGTATAGCCCTGTTTGAAAATATAAATGGACTATTTGAAAATGTGAAGGAAAAAAAGAAGAAAAAAACCTGTGATTGTGCATACCCCAGTTTGGGAAAAATGAACTCTCTCCAGCATCCTTTCATATCCTCGTCTGGTTTCCATCTGATTACATGTTAACATAGGTTCACTATTGTACAGCGCGTGGGTCGGTGCAGTGTGACTATGAATGGGGAGATTAAGGGTTTTAAAAGGGTGAGTCCTAAATGAGTAGACCACTATTAGAGTAGTCCACTATATAGAGAATGTGGTGCCATTTGGGATGCAACACAGATCACGTTAATACCATTAGTGTACAGGATGCCAGTAGGAACTCTAATCTTCACACAGGAATTATCAGCTGTCGTTTTATACTCTAGTCTTCATACAGGAATTATCAGCTGTCGTTTTATACTCCAGACTTCACACAGGAATTATCAGCTGTCGTTTTATACTCTAATCTTCACACAGGAATTATCAGCTGTCGTTTTATACTCTAGTCTTCACACAGGAATTATCAGCTGTCGTTTTATACTCCAGACTTCATACAGGAATTATCAGCTGTCGTTTTATACTCCAGACTTCACACAGGAATTATCAGCTGTCGTTTTATACTCTAGTTTTCACACAGGAATGATCAGCTGTCGTTTTATATTCTAGTCTTCATACAGGAATTATCAGCTGTCGTTTTATACTCCAGACTTCACACAGGAATTATCAGCTGTCGTTTTATACTCTAATCTTCACACAGGAATTATCAGCTGTCGTTTTGTACTCTAGTCTTCACACAGGAATTATCAGCTGTCGTTTTATACTCTGGTCTTCACACAGGAATTATCAGCTGTCGTTTTATACTCCAGACTTCACACAGGAATTATCAGCTGTCGTTTTATACTCTAGTCTTCACACAGGAATTATCAGCTGTCGTTTTATACTCCAGACTTCACACAGGAATTATCAGCTGTCGTTTTATACTCTAGTCTTCACACAGGAATTATCAGCTGTCGTTTTATACTCCAGACTTCACACAGGAATTATCAGCTGTCGTTTTATACTCTAGTCTTCACACAGGAATTATCAGCTTTCGTTTTATAGGTAATCAGGGTTTACTTCACATTCACTTTCTTTCTAAACAGAGCCAAATATTGAGTGTGTTACAAATGGCACCCTATTCTCTACATTGTGCACTGCTTTGACCAGAGCCCTATGCATTTCACTACAACCGCAGTAACATCTGCTAAATATGTGTATGTGACCAATACAATTTATTTGAAATATAATGCACTATACAGGACAGGGTTCCCCAACTGGTGGCCCGCGGGTGACATTGTTTGACCCCCAAAGTTCTCTCTTCCTCGCGCTGGATTGATCAGTTTATCAGCATAGGAAGTAGTGTTGCTGTGGTGCTGATGCTCATCTTTAACATTATGAACTTCTGGAGATGTGTCAACATGCTCCATCCTTCAGCTACTTCTGGAGATGTGTCAACATGCTCCATCCTTCAGCTACTTCTGTAGATGTGTCAACATGCTCCATCCTTCAGCTACTTCTGGAGATGTGTCAACATGCTCCATCCTTCAGCTACTTCTGTAGATGTGTCAACATGCTCCATCCTTCAGCTACTTCTGTAGATGTGTCAACATGCTCCGTCTTTCAGCTACTTCTGGAGATGTGTCAATATACTCCATTCTTCAGCTACTTCTGTAGATGTGTCAATATGCTCCATCCTTCAGCTACTTCTGGAGATGTGTCAACATGCTCCATCCTTCAGCTACTTCTGGAGATGTGTCAACATGCTCCATCCTTCAGCTACTTCTGGAGATGTGTCAACATGCTCCATCCTTCAGCTACTTCTGGAGATGTGTCAACATGCTCCATCCTTCAGCTACTTCTGGAGAAGTGTCAACATGCTTCATCCTTCAGCTACTTCTGGAGATGTGTCAACATGCTCCGTCCTTCAGCTACTTCTGGAGATGTGTCAACATGCTCCGTCCTTCAGCTACTTCTGGAGTTGTGTCAACATTCTCCGTCCTTCAGCTATTTCTGTAGATCTGTCAACGTGCTTCATCCTTCAGCTACTTCTGGAGATGTGTCAACATGCTCCATCCTTTAGCTACTTCTGTAGATGTGTCAACATGCTCCGTCCTTCAGCTACTTCCGTAGATGTATCAACATGCTCCATCCTTCAGCTACTTCTGGAGATGTGTCAACATGCTCCATCCTTCAGCTACTTCTGTAGATGTGTCAATATGCTCCATCCTTCAGCTACTTCTGGAGATGTGTCAACATGCTCCATCCTTCAGCTACTTCTGGAGATGTGTCAACATGCTCCATCCTTCAGCTACTTCTGGAGATGTGTCAACATGCTCCGTCCTTCAGCTACTTCTGGAGATGTGTCAACATGCTCCGTCCTTCAGCTACTTCTGGAGATGTGTCAACATGCTCCGTCCTTCAGCTACTTCTGGAGATGTGTCAACATGCTCCGTCCTTCAGCTACTTCTGGAGATGTGTCAACATGCTCCGTCCTTCAGCTACTTCCGTAGATGTATCAACATGCTCCATCCTTCAGCTACTTCTGGAGATGTGTCAACATGCTCCATCCTTCAGCTACTTCCGTAGATGTGTCAACATGCTCCATCCTTCAGCTACTTCTGGAGATGTGTCAACATGCTCCATCCTTCAGCTACTTCTGGAGATGTGTCAACATGCTCCATCCTTCAGCTACTTCTGGAGATGTGTCAACATGCTCCGTCCTTCAGCTACTTCTGGAGATGTGTCAACATGCTCCGTCCTTCAGCTACTTCTGGAGATGTGTCAACATGCTCCGTCCTTCAGCTACTTCTGGAGATGTGTCAACATGCTCCGTCCTTCAGCTACTTCTGGAGATGTGTCAACATGCTCCGTCCTTCAGCTACTTCTGTAGATGTGTCATCATGCTCCGTTCTTCAGCTACTTCCGTAGATGTGTCAACATGCTCCATCCTTCAGCTACCTCTGGAGATGTGTCAACATGCTCCATCCTTCAGCTACTTCTGGAGATGTGTCAACATGCTCCATCCTTCAGCTACTTCTGGAGATCTGTCAACATGCTCCATCCTTCAGCTACTTCTGGAGATGTGTCAACATGCTCCATCCTTCAGCTACTTCTGGAGATTTGTCAACACGCTCCATCCTTCAGCTACTTCTGGAGATGTGTCAACATGCTCCATCCTTCAGCTACTTCTGGAGATGTGTCAACATGCTCCATCCTTCAGCTACTTCTGGAGATGTGTCAACATGCTCCATCCTTCAGCTACTTCTGGAGATGTGTCAACATGCTCCATCCTTCAGCTACTTCTGGAGATGTGTCAACATTCTCCGTCCTTCAGCTACTTCTTTATATTTGTTAACTTTGTTCCTCAGATTTTTTTACTTTGTTCCTCAGCTCCCGAGTGGCGCAGAGTTCTAAGTCACTGCATCCCAGTGCTAGAGGCGTCACCACAGACACCCGAATCCAGGCTGTATCACACGCTCAATTGGCCCAGCGTCGTCCGGGTTTGAACGGTGTAGGCCATCATTGTAAATAACAATTTTTTATTAACTGACTTGCCTAGTTACATAAGGGTTACATAAACAAAATAATGCATGCTGTGGTGAAGATCAACATCAGTGTCCAACACTTTTAAACAAACTTTTTTAAGTTCAGGAACTTTGTATTTAGATTTGAGGAATGTTTGAAATTAATTTGATGTAGAATCCAGGTTGGTTTGAAGTGAATTTGATGTAGAATCAAGGTTGGTTTGAAGTGAATATGATGTAGATTCCAGGTTGGTTTTAAAACTTCTTGGTGACAGGGTCAGTATTTCCACGTCCGGATTAAATGCACGCCCAAATTCAACTGCCTTATCTTCCCCAGAAGATAAGATATGCATATTATTAGTGATAGAAAACACTCTGAAGTTTCTAAAACTGTTTGAATCGTGTCTGTGAGTATAACAGAACTTACTTAGCAGGCGAAACCCAGAGGACAAACAATTCAGATTTTAAAAAAATTGAGGTCACTCTCTTTTCATTGGGTTTTCATTGGGAATCCCGATTTCCAAGGGACCTTCTTGCAGTTCCTATCGCTTCCACTGGATGTCAACAGTCTTTAGAATTTGGTTGAGGTTTTTCCTTTGTTTAATGAAGAAGTACGGCCATCTTGAACGAGCGTCACTTGAAGTGTACTGTTAGATAGAGGCGAGTGACCAGAAAGCTAGCTACAGATTGTTTTCCTCCTGTATTGAAAATAGATCATCCCGTCTTCAATTTTTTTTGATTATTTAGGTTTAAACATACCTAAAGTTGTATTACAAAATAAGTTTGAAATGTTTGGGAAAAGTTTACAGGTATCCTTTGAGATATTTTGTTGTCATGTTGTGCAAGTTGGAACAGGTGTTTTTCTGGATGAAACGCGCCAAATAAATTGAGTTTTTGGATATATTTCAACGGAATTAATCGAACAAAAGGACCATTTGTGATGTTTTTGGGACATATTGGAGTGCCAACAAAAGAAGCTCATCAAAGGTAAGGCATGAATTATATTTTTATTTCTGCATTTTGTGTTGCGCCTGCAGGGTTGAAATATGCTTTTCTCTCTTTGTTTACGGAGGTGCTATCCTCGGATAATTACATTGTTTGCTTTTGCAGAAAAGCCTTTTTGGAATCTGACATGTTGGCTGGATTCACAACAAGTGTAGCTTTAATATGCTATCTTGCATGTGTGATTTAATGAAAGTTAGATTTTTATAGTAATTTATTTGAATTTGGCGCTCTGTATTTTCCACATATCGTCCCACATATCCTAGAGAGGTTTTAAGGAAATATGATGTAGAAGCACGGTGGCCAGGAAAAACTCCCTAGAAAGTCAGGATCCTAGGATGAAACCAAGAGAGGAACCAGACTCTGAGGGGTGGCCAGTCCACAGACGACGCAATCGCAATAACACTGCACACTGCCCTAACCCATCTGGACAAGAGGAATATCGAACCTGTTACGGCTGCTGTCCCTGTACAGGGATCAACATCAGCGGACATCAGCGGAAATTTCAGAGTGACAACTAATAGTACTCGATACAACTCAAACTTTCATTAAAACACACATGCAGGGTACTCAATTAAAGCTACACTCGTTGTGAATCTAGCCAACATGTCAGATTTTTAAAATGCTTTTCGGCGAAAGCATGAGAAGCTATTATCTGATAGCATGCAACCCCGAAATACACAAATGGGACGTAAAACTGTATAATTAGCGTAGCCGGCCCTACATAAAACGCAGAAATAAAATATAAAACATTCATTACCTTTGACGAGCTTCTTTGTTGGCACTCCTATATGTCCCATAAACATCACAATTGGGTCTTTTTTTCAATTAAATCCGTCCATGTATACCCAAAATGTCAATTTCTGAAGCCTGTCTGATCCATGGAAAAGCACCGTTCCAAAACGCACCTCAATTTTTTTAAATTAAAAAAGTTACCTATAAACTTTGACAAAACACTTCAAACTACTTTTGTAATCCAACTTTAGGTATTAGTAAACGTTAATAATTGATCAAATTGATCACGGGGCGATCTGTATTCAATAGCAGCACGTTTTGAAATCATGGTCCACATTCTCTCTTTCATAACTTCCTGTGGTGTGCTCGACAACAGGAAGTGCCTATTCCTCATTTTACCAAGGATTAATTTAAAATCAGTTGACAGTACTGGCGACATCGTGGAAGCTTTAGGCATTGTAAACAGGATCTATTTTCCCTTGCCATAGACAATGCAGAGACTGGCGGAGGGATATTTTTTTTTTTTTTTTTTGTGAACAGTTTTCCTTGGGATTTTTCCTGCTAACTGCGTTCTGTTATAGTCACAGACATGATTTAACCAGTTTTATAAACTTCAGAGTGTTTTCTATCCACACATACTAATCATATGCATATACTATATTCCTGGCATGAGTAGCAGGATGTTGAAATGTTGCACGATTTTTAACAAAAAGCTGCAGAAATTCGCAGCCTCTTTAACGAATGTTGTTCATCGACTACAGCTCAGCATTTAACACCATAGTACCCTCCAAACTCATGATTAAGCTCGAGACCCTGGGTCTTGACCCCGCCCTGTGCAACTGGATCCTGGACTTCCTGACGGGACACCCCCAGGTGGCGAGGGTAGGTAACAACATCTCCAGCTGATCCTCAACACTGGGGCCCCACAAGGGTGCGTTCTCAGCCCCTTCCTGTAGTCCCAGTTCATCCATGACTGCGTGGCCATGCACGCCTCCAACTCAATCATCAAGTTTGCAAACAAAACTACAGTGGTAGGCTTGATTACCAACAACGTCGAGACAGCCTACAGGGAGGAGGTGAGGGCCCTCGGAGTGTGGTGTCGGGAAAATAACCTCACACTCAACGTCAACAAAACAAAGGAGATGATCGTAGACTTCAGAAAACAGCAGAGGAAGCAGCCCCCTATCCACATCAATGGGACAGTAGTGGAGAAGGTGTAAAGTTTTAAGTTCCTCAGCGTACACATCACAGACAAACTGAAATGGTCCACCCACACAGACAGCATGGTGAAGAAGGCGCAACAGCACCTCTTCAACCTCAAGAGGCTGAAGAAATTGTGCTTGTCACCAAAAACACTCACAAACTTTTACAGATGCACAATCGAGAGCATCATGTTGGGCTGTTTCACCGCATGGTACGGCATGCTATTTTTATACTTTAGAACCGGAACCTCCATCAGAAGCTAGCCAGATAAATAGCTACTAGCTAGTAGTCAGTTAGCCACCGCTAGTCGTCATCACCGTTAACTCAGAAATCAGCCAGCCTCAGCTCGGTCAATACCTGCCAGTCTGCACAGTACGATATCAACCCAGAACATATCGGACTGTTTTTTCTATACCACATCTCCGGATTCCTACCGCAAGCTCTGAACCTTAACACCGGATCATCGCAGCTGGCTAGCTGCAATCCGAGTGGCTACTCCTGGCTAACGTCTCTGTCCCGAAGTAAGTACCAGTTAGCCTTGAGCTAGCTTTGAGCCAGCCGAGGAGGTCCACAAGCTAATTCTTGAGCTACAGTACGTCTTTTTCCAATTGGCCTGGATCCTTTACTGCAGACCCGGAGCCCCGCCGATCCATCACGACTGGTCTGCCGACGTATTTGTCCGAGGTGGTTTCAACAGGCTCTTCCATTGCGATGTCGACGAAGGCCAATCTGCTAGCCCCGGCCCGCTAGCTGTCTGAATCGCCGTGTCTCCGGCTCACCTAGCGTAGTAGTGACTACTGAATCGGCACCCTGACTCACCTATTGCTACTCATTGACTACACATGCATCACTTGGCTACACATGCCTCTCCCTAATGTCAATATGTCTTGCCTATTGTTGTTTTGGTTAGTGATTATTGTCTTATTCCACTGTAGAGCCCCCAGCCCTGCTAAATATGTCTTAGATAGCCCTTTTGTTCCACCCCCCACACATGCGGTGACCTCACCTGGCTTAACTGGTGCCTCTAGAGACAAAACCTCTCTCATTGTTACTGAATGCCTAGGTTTACCTCCACTGTACTCACATCTTACCAAACCCTTGTTTATGCCTTGAATCTATTCTTCCAAGCCCAGAAATCTGCTCCTTTTACTCACTGTTCCGAACACACTAGACGACCAGTTCTTATAGCCTTTAGCCTTTTACACTTAACCTACTACTCCTCTGTTCCTCTGGTGATGTCGAGGCCCCAGCATCACTACCATTTAAAACATATATATGTTTCACCTTTATTTAACCAGGTAGGCTAGTTGAGAGCAAGTTCTCATTTACAACTGCGACCTGGCCAAGATAAAGCAAAGCAGTTCGACACATGGAATAAACAAACATACAGTCAAAAATACAGTAAATAAAGTATATATACAGTGTGTTCAAATGAGGTAAGATAATAGAGGTAAGGCAATAAATAGGCCATAGTGGTGAAGTAATAACAATATACCAATTAAACACTGGAGTGATAGATGTGCAGAATATGAATGTGCAAGTAGAGATACTGAGGTGCAAAGGAGCAAGATAAATAAATAAATACAGTATGGGGATGAGGTAGTTGGATGGGCTATTTACAGATGGGGTATGTACAGGTGCAGTGAGCTGCTCTGACAGCTGGTGCTTAAAGATAATGAGGGAGATATGAGTCTCCAGCTTCAATGATTTTTGCCAGTGAGCTGAGATAAGGCGCGGCTTTACCTAACAAAGACTTGTAGATGACCTGGAGCCAGTGGGTTTGGTGACGACTATAAAGCGAGGGCCAACCCACGAGAACATACAGGTCGCAGTGGTGGGTAGTATATGGGCTTTGGTGACAAAACGGATGTCACTGTGATAGACTGCATCCAATTTGATGAGTAGAGTGTTGGAGGCTATTTTGTAGATGACATCACCGAAGTCGAGGATCGGTAGGATAGTCAGTTTTACGAGGGTATGTTTGGCGGCATGCTTTGTTGCGAAATAGGAAGCCGATTCTAGATTTAACCTTTCTGATCTCCCCATCCCGGATCCGGGATCGTGAATACAGACTCAAGCTCATTACCATAACGCAACGTTAACTATTCATGAAAATCGCAAATGAAATGAAATAAATATGCTAGCTCTCAAGCTTAGCCTTTTGTTAACAACACTGTCATCTCAGATTTTCAAAATATGCTTCTCAACCATTGCAAAACAAGCATTTGTGTAACAGTATTGATGGCTAACGTAGCATTTAGCATTAGCATTCAGCTGGCAACATTTACACAAAAAAACAGAAAAGCATTCAAATAAAATCATTTACCTTTGAAGAACTTCAGATGTTTTCAATGAGGAGACTCTCAGATAGCAAATGTTCAGTTTTTCCTGAAAGATTATTTGTTTAGGACAAATCGCTCCGTTTTCTGCGTCACGTTTAGCTATGAAAAAACCCCTGTATCCAGGATTGTGTAAATCTATCAGCAAGCTCATTGGCATAACACAACGTTAACTATTTATGAAAATCGCAAATGAAATGAAATAAATATGCCATCTCTCAAGCTTAGCCTTTTGTAAACAACACTGTCATCTCAGATTTTCAAAATATGCTTCTCAACCATAGGAAAACAATCATTTGTGTAAAAGTAGCTAGCTAGCGTTAGCATTTAGCGTTAGCATTTAGCATTAGCATTTAGCGTTTGCATCCAGCACGCAACATTAACAAAAACATAAAAGCCTTCAAATAAAATAATTTACCTTTGAAGAACTTCTGATGTTTTCAATGAGGATACTCTCAGTTAGATAGCAGATGCTCAGTTTTTCCAAAAAGATTCCTTGTGTATTAGAAATAGCTCCGTTTTATACATCACATTTGGCTACCAAAAAAAATCTGAAAATTCAGTCCTCAAAACGCGAACTTTTTTCCAAATTAACTCCATAATATCGACTGAAAACATTTGTAGGCAAACGTTGTTTAGAATCAATCATCAAGGTGTTTTTCACATATCTCTTCATTGATACATCGTTCTTGGACACATGCTTTCTCCCCTGAATCAAATGGTAAAGTAGAAGCAGCTGGCAATTGCGCACCGAATTCGACGCAGGACACCAGGCGGACACTTGGAAAATGTAGTCTCTTATGGTCAATCTTCCAATGATATGCCTACAAATACGTCACAATGCTGCTAAGACCTTGGGCGAACGACAGAAAGTGTAGGCTCATTCCTTGCGCATTCACAGCCATATAAGGAGACAATGGAAAACAGAGCTTCAGAAATTCTGCTAATTCCTGGTTGATGCATCATCTTGGTTTCGCCTGTAGAATGAGTTCTGGGGCACTTACAGACAAAATCTTTGCAGATTCTGAAACTTCAGAGTGTTTTCTTTCCAAAACTGTCAAGAATATACATAGTCGAGCATCTTTTCGTGAGAAAATATTGCGCTTAAAACAGGAACGTTTTTTATCCAAAAATGAAATAGCGCCCCTAGAGCTCTAACAGGTTAATTTTGGAGTGGAGATACTTAATGTGAGTCTGGAAGGAGAGTTTACAGTCTAACCAGACACCTAGGTACTTGTAGTTGTCCACATATTCTAAGTCAGAACCGTCCAGAGTAGTGATGCTGGGCCGTCGGGCAGGTGCGGGCAGTGATCGGTTGAGGAGCATGTATTTAGTTTTACTTGCATTTAAGAGCATTTGGAGGCCACGTAAGGAGAGTTGTATGGCATTGAAGCTCGTCTGGAGGTTAGTTAACACAGTGTCCAAAGAAGGGCCAGAAGTATACAGAATGGTGTCGTCTGCGTAGAGGTGGATCTCCATTCCCCAGGCGCCATTCCCCAGGCTCTCTCTTTTGTTGAATTCTGTAACCATAAAAGCCTTGGTTTCATGCATGTTAACATCAGAAGCCTCATCCCTAATTTTGTTTTATTTACTGCTTTAGCACACTCCACCAACCCTGATGCCCTAGCAGTTTCTGAATCCTGGCTTAGGAAGACCGCCAAAAATCCTGATATTTCCATCCCAACAACAACATTTTCAAACAGGAGACAACTGCCAAAGGGGGCGGAGTTGCAATCTGCTGCAGAGATAGCCTGCAGAGTTCTGTCATACTATCCAGGTCTGTTCCCAAACGATTTTAACTTCTACTTTTAAAAATCCATCTCTCCAGAAACAAGTCTCTCACCATTGCCACTTGTTATAGACCCCCCTCAGCTCCCAGCTCTGCCCTGGACACCATATGTGAATTGATTGCCCCCATCTAACTTCAGTTCATATTGTTAGGTGACCTAAACTGGGATATGCTTAACACCCCGGCCATCCTAAAATCTAAGCTAGATGCCCTCAAACTCACACAAATTATCAATGAAACTACCAGGTACAACCCCAAATCCATTAACTTGGACATTCTCTTAGATATCATCCTGACCAACTTGCCCTGTAAATACACCTCTGCTGTCTTCAACCAGGATCTCAGCGATCACTGCCTCATTGCCTGCGTCCGAAATGGGTCTGCGGGGAAACGACCAACTCTCATCACAGTCAAACGCTCCCTAAAACACTTCAGCGAACAGACCTTTCTAATTGACCTGGCCTGGGTATCCTGGAACGATATTGACCTCATCCCGTGAGTAGAGGATGCCTGGTTGCTCTTTAAAAGTGCTATCCTCAACATAAATTAAATAAGCATGCCCCTTTCAAAAAATGTAGAACTAAGAATAGATATAGCCCTTAGTTCACCCCAGATTTGACTGCCTTTGACCAGCAGAAAACGTCCTGCTGCATTCTGCAATAGCATCAAAGGCTAAGGCTAGCTTTTTCAAACAGAAATTTGCATCCTGTGGCACTAATTCCAAAACGTTTTGGGACACTGTAAAGTCCATGGAGAATAAGAGCACCTCCTTCCAGCTGCCCTGAGGCTAGGAAACACTGTCACCACCGATTCAGTGCCTTGCAAAAGTATTCACCCCCTTTGCCTTTTTCTAATTTTGTTGAATTACAATCTGTAATTTAAATTGATATCTATTTGGATTTAATGTAATGGACATATTCAAAATAGTCCAAATTGGTGAAGTGAAATTAAAAAAATTACTTGTTTAAAAAATAAACAGAAAAGTGGTGTGGTCATATGTATTCACCCCCTTTGCTATGAAGCCCCTAAATAAGATCTGGTTCCAACTAATGACCTTCAGTAGTCACATAATTAGTTAAATAAAGTCCACCTGTGTGCAATCTAATTGTCACATCATCTGTCACATGGAGTGTACAGATTAAAGTGGTCCTATGGACAGATACACCAAACTCTGCTCCTGGGTCTTTTCATAGTGCTCCTTGCTTGGTGGAGCCCCTTGCTTAGTGGTGTTGCAGACTCTGGGGCCTATCAGAACAGGTGTATATATACTGAGATCCAGAGAGCTGGGCTTTACGGAAGAGTGGCCAGAAAAAAAATCTGCAAACATGTTTGGTGTTCGCCAGAAGGCATGTGGGAGACTGCAAGAAGATACTCTGGTCGGATGAGACTAAAATTGAGCTTTTTGGCCATCATGGAAAATGCTATGTCTGGCACAAACCCAACACCTCTCATCACCCTGAGAACACCATCCCCACAGTGAAGCATGGTGGTGGCAGCATCGTGCTATGGGTATGTTTTTCATTGGCAGGGACTGGGAAACTGGGCAGAATTGAAGGAATGGTGGATGGCGCTAAATACAGGGAAATTCTTGACGAAAATCTGTTTCAGTCTTCCAGAAATTTGAGACTGAGACAGAGATTCACCTTCCAGCAGGACAATGACCCTAAGCATACTGCTAAAGCAACACTCAAGTGGTTAAAGGGTAAACATATAAAGGTCTTGGAATGGCCTAGTCAAAGCCCAGACCTCAATCTAATTCAGAATCTGTGATATGACTTAACCTCTAACGTCGAGCAATCCCTTATCCGGGAGCGTAATCATAGCCTCAAGCTCATTAGCATAACGCAACGTTAACTATTCATGAAAATCGCAAATTAAATGAAATAAATATATTGGCTCACAAGCTTAGCCTTTTCTTAACAACACTGTCATCTCAGATTTTCAAAATATGCTTTTCAACCATAGCTACACAAGCATTTGTGTAAGAGTATTGATAGCTAGCATAGCATTAAGCCTAGCATTCCGCAGGCAACATTTTCACAAAAACAAGAAAAGCCTTCAAATAAAATCATTTACCTTTGAAGAACTTCGGATGTTTTCAATGAGGAGACTCTCAGTTAGATAGCAAATGTTCAGTTTTTCCAAAAATATTATTTGTGTAGGACAAATCGCTCTGTTTTGTTCATCACGTTTGGCTAAGAAAAAAAAACGAAAATTCAGTCATTACAACGCCAAACTTTTTTCCAAATTAACTCCATAATATCGACAGAAACATGGCAAACGTTGTTTAGAATCAATCCTCAAGGTGTTTTCCACATATCTATTCGATGATAAATCATTCGTGGCAGTTTGGTTTCTCCTCTGAACCAAATGGAAAAATGCACGCAGCTGGAGATTACGCAATAATTTCGACGGAGGACACCAAGTGGGCACCTGGTAAATGTAGTCTCTTATGGTCAATCTTCCAATGATATACCTACAAATACGTCACAATGCTGCAGACACCTTGGGGAAACGACAGAAAGTGTAGGCTCATTCCTGGCGCATTCACAGCCATATAAGGAGACATTGGAACACAGCGCATTCAAAATCTGGGGCACTTCCTGTATGAAATTTCATCTTGGTTTCGCCTGTAGCATTAGTTCTGTGGCACTCACAGACAATGTCTTTGAGTGTTTTCTTTCCAAAGCTGTCAATTATATGCATAGTCAAGCATCTTTTCGTGACAAAATATCTTGTTTAAAACGGGAACGTTTTTTTATCCAAAAATTAAAAGAGTGCCCCCAATATCGAAGAAGTTAAAGATTGCTGTACACCAGAGGAACCCATCCAACTTGAAGAAGCTGGAGTAATTTTTCCTTGAAGAATGGGCAAAAATCGCAGTGGCTAGATGTGCCAAGCTTATAGAGACATACCCCAAGAGACTTGCAGCTTTAATTGCTGCAAAAGGTGGCTCTACAAAGTATTGATTTTGGGGTTGTGAATAGTTCAAGTTCTGTTTTTTTTTGTCTTGTTTCTTATTTTAAAAATATGTTGCATCTTCAACAAAATAGGAAAAAAAAAAACTTTCCAAGTTTAATCTACGATATGGATGATTTCAATAAGCATTTTTCTACAGCTGGCCATGCTTTCCACCTGGCTACCCCTACCCCGGCCAACAGCTCTGCACCCCCCACAGCAACTTCCCCAAGCCCCCTCCCCCCACTTCTCCTTCACCCAAATCTAGATAGCTGATGTTCTGAAAGAGCTGCAAAATCTGGATCCCTACAAATCAGCTGGGCTAGGCAATCTGGACTCTCTCTTTCTAAAATTATCTGCCGAAAATGTTGCAACCCTTATTACTAGTCTGTTAAACCTCTCTTTCCTATCGTCTGAGATCCCCAAAGATTGGAACGCTGCCGCGATCATCCATCTCTTCAAAGGGGGAGACACTCTAGACCCAAACTGTTATAGACCTATATCCATCCCGCCCTACCTTTCTAAAATCTTTGAAATTCCGGTGAAATTGGAGGGCGCGTAATTCAAATAAATAATAGTAAAAGTTATGTCTCTTATATCGGTTAAAAGCCTAAAGTCTTGTTAATCTAACTGCATTGTCCGATTTACAATAGGCTTTACAGTGAAAGTATGCCATGTGATTGTTTGATGTTGGCGCCCCACATCAACATATTTTTCAACCAGCACAGGCTTCATAAAATCACAAATAGCGATAAAATAATCACTTACTTTTTGAAAATCTTCCTCTTATTTGCAATCCAATGGGTCCCAGCTACAACATGCATGGTCGTTTTGTTCCTTCTTTATATCCCAAAAAGTCTATTTAGTTGGCGCAATCGATTTGAGTTCAACATGTAGACAAAGAAATCCAACAAGCTACAGCTAAACTTTGTTATAACAAGTCAAACTACATTTCTATTTAATCCTTAGGTACTCTAAAATGTAATTAAACTATAATTTTTCATACGAAAAGAAGTATGTTCAATAGAAAAGTAAAATGAGCGTCCTCTTCGTCGTGCCCACAGACTGACTTCCAACTCAGACTCCCTGTACCAAAACTCTAAATTGTTCCTTGTTTTGGAAGAAACAAGCATAAAACCTTGAATGAAGACTGTTGACATCTAGTGGAAGCCATAGGAATTGCAATCTGGGAGCTGACAAGTGCGAGGAGCAGGCACAGCACGTACCGGACTGGGGAGACGTGCGGGAGGCCTGATGCATGGATCCGGCACAGGTGGCACCGGACTGGTGACACGCACTTCAGGGCGTGTGCGGGAAGCTGACAGAGGACCTACCGGACTGGGAAGGCGCACTGGAGGCCTGTTGCATGAAACCGGTGCAGATGGCACCGGACTGGTGTCACGCTCTTCAGCATGTCTGTAACCGCAGCATTCTCATCGCTACCACCTCTCTCCGGAATCTTTCATCAAATTCCTCCTCCGACTCCCAAACCGGCTCTGGCACTCTCCTCTGCTCATCTGCCAGCTCCATGTGCCACCCCCCAAAAATCTTGAGGTTTCTGTGGCCGTGGTCCCCGGTGTCGTAGCTGTCCTTCCATGTTCCTTGGCGACTCCCGCCAAGGAAGGGTCTCGTGTCCTTCTATATCTGTCTGTTCCTCATTTGGTTCCCCGTGTCAGCATTATTGTCATAATGTTGTTTTGTTCCCCCTGTCCAGTTAGTTATGTGTCCATTGTTTCATTAAATGTTCACTCACTGTACTTGCTTCTCGTCTCCATCGTCTGTCCTTAATAACAGGGAGTTATTCAGCAGTATTCAGCTAGACTAGCTGTCTATTTCTGGGTTGCTATTTCCATTTTGCCAAAGTAAACCTTTCTGAATAGAAAATAATAATTGAGACCCATTTCAATAATAAGAAAACATGTTCAAATGGATAAAGCAATTATGTCTTTAACTCCATGGGTCACCAGTAACAGCCTCAGTAGAAACCTTCATTTTTCTAATAATAATGCTGAGTCTTAGCTGCAGAAACTAAGTTAATCTGAACCCAGGATGACACTTTTATCTTTAAAATAACTTCTCAGAATCAGACTTACTTTGGGACTGTGAAGATATACAAAGTCTCTTCATATTGTGCAGGTTCCACCAGTTTGTCTAAATGTCTCCGTGCTTTATGCACGGCAGAATGTGGTGTCCTTCAATATCTCAATTTTACAGCTTCAAAGAGACACATACAGACACTCGAGAGAAGAAAGTTAATACAATTCCAGCACATAATGTCTTTCTTTCATGCAGTCGACTTCTCTGAGTACTTTATATTTCAAGGCGACTGAAAATCAAATCAAACTGTATTTGTCACATGCTTGGTAAACAACAGGTGCAGACTAACAGTGAAAATACTTATTGACGGGTCCTTTTCCAACAATACAGAGTTAAAGATATAGATAAGAGATATGATAGAAATAGTGACTTGAGGAATAAATACACAGTGAATAACAACGGCATCTTCGCCATCTCCGAAGGCATTGTTCCGAGGAGACCTTAGATATAATAAACACAACATGCTCCTTGGTGATCCATCATGCTCTCTACTGATGGTAGATAAAGAGCACTCAGCAGACAGGAGTGGTTGTTCCAGATATTTACTGTATGGCCAACGGCTTGATGAGGAGAAATGGTCAACGGCTTGATGAGGAGAAATGGTCAACGGCTTGATGAGGAGAAATGGTCAACGGCTTGATGAGGAGAAATGGTCAATGGCTTGATGAGGAGAAATGGTCAACGGCTTGATGAGGAGAAATGGTCAATGGCTTGATGAGGAAAATGGTCAACGGCTTGATGAGGAGAAATGGTCAACGGCTTGATGAGGAGAAATGGTCAACGGCTTGATGGGCAGAAATGGTCAACGACTTGATGGGGAGAAATGGTCAATGGCTTGATGAGGAGAAATGGTCAACGGCTTGATGGGGAGAAATGGTCAATGGCTTGAAGAGGAGAAATGGTCAACGGCTTGATGGGGAGAAATGGTCAACGGCTTGATGGGGAGAAATGGACAACGGCTTGATGAGGAGAAATGGTCAACGGCTTGATGAGGAGAAATGGTCAACGGCTTGATGGGGAGAAATGGTCAACGGCTATATGATGAGAAATGGTCAACGGCTTGATGGGGAGAAATGGTCAATGGCTTGATGAGAAGAAATGGTCAACGGCTTGATGAGGAGAAATGGTCAACGGCTTAATGGCGAGAAATGGTCAACGGCTTGATGGGGAGAAATGGTCAACGGCTTGATGAGGAGAAATGGTCAACGTCTTGATGAGGAGAAATGGTCAACGGCTTGATGAGGAGAAATGGTCAACGGCTTGATGAGGAGAAATGGTCAATGGCTTGATGAGGAGAAATGGTCAACGGCTTGATGAGGAGAAATGGTCAACGGCTTGATGAGGAGAAATGGTCAACGGCTTGATGAGGAGAAATGGTCAATGGCTTGATGGGGAGAAATGGTCAATGGCTTGATGAGGAGAAATGGTCAATGGCTTGATGAGGAGAAATGGTCAACGGCTTGATGAGGAGAAATGGTCAACGGCTTGATGAGGAGAAATGGTCAACGGCTTGATGAGGAGAAATGGTCAATGGCTTGATGGGGAGAAATGGTCAATGGCTTGATGAGGAGAAATGGTCAACGGCTTGATGGGGAGAAATGGTCAACGGCTTGATGAGGAGAAATGGTCAACGGCTTGATGAGGAGAAATGGTCAACGGCTTGATGAGGAGAAATGGTCAACGGCTTGATGGGGAGAAATGGTCAATGGCTTGATGAGGAGAAATGGTCAATGGCTTGATGAGGAGAAATGGTCAATGGCTTGATGAGGAGAAATGGTCAATGGCTTGATGAGGAGAAATGGTCAACAGCTTGATGGGGAGAAATGGTCAGCGGCTTAATGGGGAGAAATGGTCAACAGCTTGATGGGGAGAAATGGTCAACAGCTTGATGGGGAGAAATGGTCAACAGCTTGATGGGGAGAAATGCTGAGATGCTGCTACTGTAAATACTGTATATGAGACAGATGCTGCTACTGTAAATACTGTATATGAGACAGATGCTGCTACTGTAAATACTGTATATGAGACAGATGCTGCTACTGTAAATACTGTATATGAGACAGATGCTGCTACTGTAAATACTGTATATGAGACAGATGCTGCTACTGTAAATACTGTATATGAGACAGATGCTGCTACTGTAAATACTGTATATGAGAGATGCTGCTACTTTAAATACTGTATATGAGACAGATGCTGCTACTGTAAATACTGTATATCAGTTTATTATTGTATTTATTTCAATATATGTTGATATATTTATATCATTATATATTGATATGTTACTATCGTAATTGTACAGTTTACTGATGGTCACGTTGGCATAAATTATTTGGGAGACAGGCGCAGGAATGCGTAATCGTTTAAAAAAATTAAGCCCAAATAACGGCGTGCCATGTAAATGCACGGGGACGAAGACCAAACAAACACGTGACAAAACACAGGGTTAGAAACCCAAAACAAAAGAGCGAGGACTACCTCGAATAAATAACACACACGGGACGAGACCCGTAATCATCTGGGCAATTCAAAGGGCCAAAACACACATAACAGGTACTCACAGGTACCAACGGACATAGTAACAATAATGGACAGGCCAATGGAAACCAAAGGGCACACTTATACATGTACTAATCAGTGAGAATAGGGCACAGGTGTGCATAATGAAAGTTCCGCAGTGATCCGTGACGCTGACAGAAATGGAAGTTGGAAGAGACAACGTTGAAATAAGGACGTGACGGCTGCTGAGCCTTTTGAGGGAATACAATTGAAATAACAGGGGTAGATAAACATGATTCCTAGCTTCTTTTCCACAAATTAAATAGTTTTCCTCATCTGAGCTGATCAGTTTCTCTCTTTCTATTGATCCTTGTCCTGTCCCACTCCTTGGTCTTAGAACCCCCCCCCCCCCCCCCCCCCCCCCGCGCGCGCGGTCTCAGTTGTCTGATAAGTCTTTAAATTTGCAACATGACAATATCTCCGTAGTATGACTTTGTTTAGCGAGGTAGGATCGATTCAAAATCTAATTCAAGTAAATGTTGCTCGCTGCTTTGAAGCTGGAATTTGTTGGCTCTCTTAACTTTCTCCTTAACTTTCTCTGCAAAGAATCAGGTTTTGAAAGGTTGGAATGATTCTCAGAAAGGTCACCTTCCTTTTCAAGTAGCGGTTCCACACCTCACCAGGGCAGATGCCTACACAGAGGCACAGCAGTGTTCCACACCTCACCAAGGCAGATGCCTACACAGAGGCACAGCAGTGTTCCCCACCTCACCAGGGCAGATGCCTACACAGAGGCACAGCAGTGTTCCCCACCTCACCAAGGCAGATGCCTACACAGAGGCACAGCAGTGTTTCCCACCTCACCAGGGCAGATGCCTACACAGAGGCACAGCAGTGTTCCCCACCTCACCAAGGCAGATGCCTACACAGAGGCACAGCAGTGTTCCACACCTCACCAGGGCAGATGCCTACACAGAGGCACAGCAGTGTTCCCCACCTCACCAGGGCAGATGCCTACACAGAGGCACAGCAGTGTTCCCCACCTCACCAAGGCAGATGCCTACACAGAGGCACAGCAGTGTTCCCCACCTCACCAAGGCAGGTGCCTACACAGAGGCACAGCAGTGGAAAGAATGTGGAGCTATTAACAAAAGATATTGAACCAATCTAAGGGTCTATTCAATCCGTATCGTGTAAGTTCAGCATTACAGCGTGATTGAAATTCAAAGGCAATGTTCCCACGTTAGCGGAGGCAGCATTCACGGTAAACGCTGCATACGTCAGCTCCATCACACAATCTGTCACGCTTCTGTCACGCCGGTATAAAGGATTTGGAGACAGGCGTAGGAATACATAATCGGGGGGTTTTAATACACCCAAAACAAACACGTATACAAAAACATTATGATGCACCCAAACAAAAGAGTGAGGGTAAAACTCTAGAACGAGGGTAAAACTCTAGAACGAGGGTAAAACTCTAGAACGAGGGTAAACCTCTAGAACGAGGGTAAACCTCTAGAACGAGGGTAAAACTCTAGAACGAGGGTAAAACTCTAGAACGACACGGAACAAAACCCGTAATACACAATGCACAAAACCCTGCTGGCTGAGACAACGCATAGGTACTCACACCACTAACGGACATGGGAACGATAACCGACAAGGACAATGGGGAACAGAGGGCACATATATAACATACTAATCAGGAGGAATGGGAACCAGTTGCGCGTAATGAGAGGGGAGGGGGTCAGCAGTAAGGAGGGGATGCTTTTCAAGATTCAAGAGGAATTAAATTAGATAGTTTGATGGACAGCTTGTTACATTTAAAAAACATTTTTCAGAGACTATAAATAAATTAAATAAACCATAAAAATGTAATTAATGTAATTAATCCATGGGCTGCGAGGGCACTTTCTATAAGAAGGGTGAAAGGGCAGATTTCCCACAGCTAAATCTCCCTTCAGCCCTTCAGATTTCTCACAGTTAAATCTCCCTTCAGCCCTGCAGATTTCCCACAGCTAAATCTCCCTTCAGACCTGCAGATTTCCCACAGCTAAATCTCACTTCAGCCCAGCAGATTTCCCACAGCTAATTCTCCCTTCAGCCCTGCAGATTTCCCCCCAGCTAAGTCTCCCTTCAGACCTGCAGATTTCCCACAGCTAAATCTCACTTCAGCCCAGCAGATTTCCCCCAGCAAAAACTCCCTTCAGCCCTGCAGATTTACCCCAGCTAAATCTCCCTTCAGCCCTGCAGATTTACCCCAGCTAAATCTCCCTTCAGCCCTGCAGATTTACCCCAGCTAAATCTCCCTTCAGCCCTGCAGATTTACCCCAGCTAAATCTCCCTTCAGCCCTGCAGATTTACCCCAGCTAAATCTGAATTAAAATCTTATATATACAACCTTACAGTGAAATGCTTACTTACAGGCTCTAACCAATAGTGCAAAACAGGTATTAGGTGAACAATAGGTAAGTAAAGAAATATAAACAACAGTTAAAAGACAGTGAAAAATAACTGCAGTGAGGCTATATACAGACACCGGTTAGTCAGGCTGACTGAGGTAGTATGTACATGTAGATATGGTTAAAGTGACTATGTATATATGATAAACAGAGAGGAGCAGCTGCGTAAAAGAAGGGTTGGGGGGGACACAATGCAAATAGTCCTGGTAGCCATTTGATTACCTGTTCAGGAATCTTTGGCTTGGGGGTAAAAACTGTTGAGAAGCCTTTTGGTCCTAGACTTGGCACTCCGATACTGCTGGCCATGCGGTAGTAGAGAGAACAGTCTATAACTGGGGTGGCTGGGGTCGTTGACCATTTTTATGACTTTCCTCTGACACCGCTCTTAACCTGCTCCACTACGGCCCCATCGATGAGAATGGGGGCGTGCTCGGTCCTCTATTTTCCTGTAGTCCACAATCATCTCCTTAGTCTTGGTCACGTTGAGGGATAGGTTGTTATTCTGGCACCACCGGGCCAGGTCTCTGACCTCATCCCTGTAGGCTGTCTCGTCATTGTCGGTGATCAGGGCTACCACTGTTGTGTCTTCTGCAACTTTCTGATGGTGTTGGAGTGGTGTCTTGCTATGCAGTCGTGGGTGAACAGGGAGTACAGGAGGGGACTGAGCACGCACCCCTGGGGGGCTCCAGTGTTGAGGATCAGCACGGCAGATGTGTTGCTACTTACCTTCACCACCTGGGGGCGGCCCGTCAGGAGGTCCAGGATCCAGTTGCAGAGGGATGTGTTTAGTCCCAGGATCCTTAGCGTTGAACACTGAGCTGTAGTCAATGAATAGCATTCTCACATAGGTGTTCCTTTTGTCCAGGTGGGAAAGGGCCGTGTGGAGTGCAATAGAGATTGCATCATCTGTGGATCTGTTTGGGCGTTATGCAAATTGGAGTGTGTCTAGTGTTTCTGGGATAATGGTGTTGATGTGAGCCATTACCAGCCTTTCAAAGCACTTCATGGCTACGGACGTGAGTGCTACGGGTCTGTAGTCATTTAGGCAGGTTGCCTTTGTGTTCTTGGGCACAGGGACTATGGTGGTCTGCCTGAAAAATGTTTGTATTACAGACTCAATCAGGGACATGTTGAAAATGTCAGTTAAGACACCTGCTAGTTGGACAGCACATGCCCGAAGCACACGTCCTGGTAATCCGTTAACATGTTGATAGAAATTAGGTAGAACTGATTTAAGTTTCCCTGCATTAAAGTCTCCGGCCACTAGGAGCGCCGCCTCTGGGTGAGTGGTTTCCTGTTTGCTTATTTCCTTACAGCTGACTGAGTGCGGTCTTAGTGCCAGCATCTGTCTGTGGTGGTAAATAAACAGCCACGAAAAGTATAGCTGAAAACTCTATAGCCCCTGCAGATTTCCCCCAGTTAGATCTCAATTCAGTCTAACATTCATTGTCTTCTCTTGATTCAAATTGAAATATGGGAGAAGTCTCCTCTCACTGGTGAGTATTCATATCCAGGTACCAATACTCTCTCTCATCTCAGAAGTAATTTATATGAAAACACATTATCATTCAAAAACAAATCTTCTTCCAATCTTTCATAAGCTATCAGAACGAGGTCATGTCCTATTTGATATCCTGTTGACATCCTGTTGATACAATCCAGTAGAAAACAGAATAGTCATTACAGATAAAGCCCTGATGTCCAGGTGCCTGCTTGAGGCAGGTGTGAGTAACCTGGAAGTAGAGGTTCTGGTTCAGGCTAATAATGTGGGAAAACGTCAAATACAGAGTCATTTATAAATATGTCAATACAACTACCTAATCACTGTCAATACAACTACTTCATCACTGTCAATACAACCACCTCCTCCCTCAGTACCCTGTCAATACAACCATCTCCTCCCCCAGTATCCTGTCAATACAACCTTCTCCTCCCTCAGTACCCTGTCAATACAACCACCTGCTCCCTCAGTACCCTGTCAATACAACCATCTCCTCCCTCAGTACCCTGTCAATACAACCATCTCCTCCCTCAGTACCCTGTCAATACAACCACCTGCTCCCTCAGTACCCTGTCAATACAACCATCTCCTCCCTCAGTACCCTGTCAATACAACCATCTCCTCCCTCAGTACCCTGTCAATACAACCATCTCCTCCCCCAGTATCCTGTCAATACAACCTTCTCCTCCCTCAGTACCCTGTCAATACAACCACCTGCTCCCTCAGTACCCTGTCAATACAACCATCTCCTCCCTCAGTACCCTGTCAATACAACCATCTCCTCCCTCAGTACCATGTCAATACAACCATCTCATCCCTCAGTACCCTGTCAATACAACCAGCTCCTCCCTCAGTACCCCGTCAATTCAACCAGCTCATCCCTCAGCACCCTGTCAATGCACCCACCTCCTCCCTCAGTACCCCGTCAATTCAACCAGCTCATCCCTCTGCACCCTGTCAATGCACCCACCTCCTCCCTCAGTACCCTGTCAATACAACCATCTCCTCCCTCAGTACCATGTCAATACAACCATCTCATCCCTCAGTACCCTGTCAATACAACCATCTCCTCCCTCAGTACCCCTTCAATTCAACCAGCTCATCCCTCAGCACCCTGTCAATACAACCACCTCCTCCCTCAGTACTATGTCAATACAACCATCTCATCCCTCAGCACCCTTTCAATACAAGTACCTCCTCCCTCAGTACCCTGTCAATACAAACACCTCCTCCCTCAGTACCTTGTCAATACAACCATCTCCTCCCTCAGTACCATGTCAATACAACCATCTCATCCCTCAGTACCCTGTCAATACAACCATCTCCTCCCTCAGTACCCCGTCAATTCAACCAGCTCATCCCTTAGCACCCTGTCAATGCACCCACCTCCTCCCTCAGTAAACCGTCAATTCAACCACCTCATCCCTCTGCACCCTGTCAATGCACCCACCTCCTCCCTCAGTACCCTGTCAATACAACCATCTCCTCCCTCAGTACCATGTCAATACAACCATCTCATCCCTCAGTACCCTGTCAATACAACCATCTCCTCCCTCAGTACCCCTTCAATTCAACCAGCTCATCCCTCAGCACCCTGTCAATACAACCATCTCCTCCCTCTGTACTATGTCAATACAATCATCTCATCCCTCAGCACCCTTTCAATACAACTACCTCCTCCCTCAGTACCCTGTCAATACAAACACCTCCTCCATCAGTACCTTGTCAATACAACCAATTCCTCCCTCAGTACCCTGTCAATAGAACCATCTTATCCCTCAGTACCTTGTCAATACAACCATCTCATCCCTCAGTACCCTGTCAATACAACCATCTCCTCCCTCAGTACCCTGTCAATACAACCATCTCATCCCTCAGTACCCTGTCAATGCAACCACCTCCTCCCTCAGTACCTTGTAAATACAACCAGCTCATCCCTCATCACTGTCAATACAACCACCTCCTCCCTCAGTACCTTGTCAATACAACCATCTCCTCCCTCAGTACCTTGTCAATACAACCATCTCCTCCCTCAGTACCTTGTCAATACAACCATCTCCTCCCTCAGTACCCTGTCAATACAACCATCTCCTCCCTCAGTACCTTGTCAATGCAACCACCTCCTCCCTCAGTACCCTGTCAATACAACCACCTTCTCCCTCAGAACCCTGTCAATACAACCACCTCCTCCCTCAGTACCCTGTCAATACAACCATCTCCTCCCTCAGTACCATGTCAATATAACCATCTCATCCCTCAGTACCCTGTCAATACAACCATCTCCTCCCTCAGTACCCCTTCAATTCAACCAGCTCATCCCTCAGCACACTGTCAATACAACCATCTCCTCCCTCAGTACTATGTCAATACAACCATCTCATCCCTCAGCACCCTTTCAATACAACTACCTCCTCCCTCAGTACCCTGTCAATACAAACACCTCCTCCCTCAGTACCTTGTCAATACAACCATCTCCTCCCTCAGTACCCTGTCAATAGAACCATCTTATCCCTCAGTACCTTGTCAATTCAACCATCTCATCCCTCAGTACCCTGTCAATACAACCATCTCCTCCCTCAGTACCTTGTCAATGCAACCACCTCCTCCCTCAGTACCCTGTAAATACAACCAGCTCATCCCTCATCACTGTCAATACAACCACCTCCTCCCTCAGTACCTTGTCAATACAACCATCTCCTCCCTCAGTACCTTGTCAATACAACCATCTCCTCCCTCAGTACCTTGTCAATACAACCATCTCCTCCCTCAGTACCCTGTCAATACAACCATCTCCTCCCTTAGTACCTTGTCAATGCAACCACCTCCTCAATCAGTACCCTGTCAATACAACCACCTTCTCCCTCAGAACCCTGTCAATACAACCACCTCCTCCCTCAGTACCCTGTCAATACAACCATCTCCTCCCTCAGTACCATGTCAATACAACCATTTCATCCCTCAGTACCCTGTCAATACTACCATCTCCTCCCTCAGTACCCCTTCAATTCAACCAGCTCATCCCTCAGCACCCTGTCAATACAACCACCTCCTCCCTCAGCACCCTGTCAATACAACCACCTCCTCCCTCAGTACTATGTCAATACAACCATCTCATCCCTCAGCACCCTTTCAATACAACTACCTCCTCCCTCAGTACCCTGTCAATACAAACACCTCCTCCCTCAGTACCTTGTCAATACAACCATCTCCTCCCTCAGTACCCTGTCAATAGAACCATCTTATCCCTCAGTACCTTGTCAATACAACCATCTCATCCCTCAGTACCCTGTCAATACAACCACCTCCTCCCTCAGTACCCTGTCAATACAACCATCTCCTCCCTCAGTACCATGTCAATACAACCATCTCATCCCTCAGTACCCTGTCAATACAACCATCTCCTCCCTCAGTACCCCTTCAATTCAACCAGCTCATCCCTCAGCACCCTGTCAATACAACCATCTCCTCCCTCAGTACTATGTCAATACAACCATCTCATCCCTCAGCACCCTTTCAATACAACTACCTCCTCCCTCAGTACCCTGTCAATACAAACACCTCCTCCCTCAGTACCTTGTCAATACAACCATCTCCTCCCTCAGTACCCTGTCAATAGAACCATCTTATCCCTCAGTACCTTGTCAATACAACCATCTCATCCCTCAGTACCCTGTCAATACAACCACCTCCTCCCTCATCACTGTCAATACAACCACCTCCTCCCTCAGTACCTTGTCAATACAACCATCTCCTCCCTCAGTACCTTGTCAATACAACCATCTCCTCCCTCAGTACCTTGTCAATACAACCATCTCCTCCCTCAGTACCCTGTCAATACAACCATCTCCTCCCTTAGTACCTTGTCAATGCAACCACCTCCTCCCTCAGTACCCTGTCAATACAACCACCTTCTCCCTCAGAACCCTGTCAATACAACCACCTCCTCCCTCAGTACCCTGTCAATACAACCATCTCCTCCCTCAGTACCATGTCAATACAACCATCTCATCCCTCAGTACCCTGTCAATACAACCATCTCCTCCCTCAGTACCCCTTCAATTCAACCAGCTCATCCCTCAGCACCCTGTCAATACAACCATCTCCTCCCTCAGTACCTTGTCAATACAACCATCTCATCCCTCAGCACCCTTTCAATACAACTACCTCCTCCCTCAGTACCCTGTCAATACAAACACCTCCTCCCTCAGTACCTTGTCAATACAACCATCTCCTCCCTCAGTACCCTGTCAATAGAACCATCTTATCCCTCAGTACCTTGTCAATACAACCATCTCATCCCTCAGTACCCTGTCAATACAACCATCTCCTCCCTCAGTACCCTGTCAATACAACCATCTCCTCCCTCAGTACCTTGTCAATGCAACCACCTCCTCCCTCAGTACCCTGTAAATACAACCAGCTCATCCCTCATCACTGTCAATACAACCACCTCCTCCCTCAGTACCTTGTCAATACAACCATCTCCTCCCTCAGTACCTTGTCAATACAACCATCTCCTCCCTCAGTACCTTGTCAATACAACCATCTCCTCCCTCAGTACCCTGTCAATACAACCATCTCCTCCCTCAGTACCTTGTCAATGCAACCACCTCCTCCCTCAGTACCCTGTCAATACAACCACCTTCTCCCTCAGAACCCTGTCAATACAACCACCTCCTCCCTCAGTACCCTGTCAATACAACCATATCCTCCCTCAGTACCATGTCAATACAACCATCTCATCCCTCAGTACCCTGTCAATACAACCATCTCCTCCCTCAGTACCCCTTCAATTCAACCAGCTCATCCCTCAGCACCCTGTCAATACAACCATCTCCTCCCTCAGTACTATGTCAATACAACCATCTCATCCCTCAGCACCCTTTCAATACAACTACCTCCTCCCTCAGTACCCTGTCAATACAAACACCTCCTCCCTCAGTACCTTGTCAATACAACCATCTCATCCCTCAGTACCCTGTCAATACTACCATCTCCTCCCTCAGTACCCCTTCAATTCAACCAGCTCATCCCTCAGCACCCTGTCAATACAACCACCTCCTCCCTCAGTACTATGTCAATACAACCATCTCATCCCTCAGCACCCTTTCAATACAACTACCTCCTCCCTCAGTACCCTGTCAATACAAACACCTCCTCCCTCAGTACCTTGTCAATACAACCATCTCCTCCCTCAGTACCCTGTCAATAGAACCATCTTATCCCTCAGTACCTTGTCAATACAACCATCTCATCGCTCAGTACCCTGTCAATACAACCATCTCCTCCCTCAGTACCCTGTCAATACAACCATCTCCTCCCTCAGTACCTTGTCAATGCAACCACCTCCTCCCTCAGTACCCTGTAAATACAACCAGCTCATCCCTCATCACTGTCAATACAACCACCTCCTCCCTCAGTACCTTGTCAATACAACCATCTCCTCCCTCAGTACCTTGTCAATACAACCATCTCCTCCCTCAGTACCTTGTCAATACAACCATCTCCTCCCTCAGTACCCTGTCAATACAACCATCTCCTCCCTCAGTACCTTGTCAATGCAACCACCTCCTCCCTCAGTACCCTGTCAATACAACCACCTTCTCCCTCAGAACCCTGTCAATACAACCACCTCCTCCCTCAGTACCCTGTCAATACAACCATCTCCTCCCTCAGTACCATGTCAATACAACCATCTCATCCCTCAGTACCCTGTCAATACAACCATCTCCTCCCTCAGTACCCCTTCAATTCAACCAGCTCATCCCTCAGCACCCTGTCAATACAACCATCTCCTCCCTCAGTACTATGTCAATACAACCATCTCATCCCTCAGCACCCTTTCAATACAACTACCTCCTCCCTCAGTACCCTGTCAATACAAACACCTCCTCCCTCAGTACCTTGTCAATACAACCATCTCCTCCCTCAGTACCCTGTCAATAGAACCATCTTATCCCTCAGTACCTTGTCAATACAACCATCTCATCCCTTAGTACCTTGTCAATGCAACCACCTCCTCCCTCAGTACCCTGTCAATACAACCACCTTCTCCCTCAGAACCCTGTCAATACAACCACCTCCTCCCTCAGTACCCTGTCAATACAACCATCTCCTCCCTCAGTACCATGTCAATACAACCATCTCATCCCTCAGTACCCTGTCAATACTACCATCTCCTCCCTCAGTACCCCTTCAATTCAACCAGCTCATCCCTCAGCACCCTGTCAATACAACCACTTCCTCCCTCAGTACTATGTCAATACAACCATCTCATCCCTCAGCACCCTTTCAATACAACTACCTCCTCCCTCAGTACCCTGTCAATACAAACACCTCCTCCCTCAGTACCCTGTCAATACAACCAGCTTATCCCTCATCACTGTCAATACAACCACCTCCTCCCTCAGTACCTTGTCAATACAACCATCTCCTCCCTCAGTACCTTGTCAATACAACCATCTCCTCCCTCAGTACCTTGTCAATACAACCATCTCCTCCCTCAGTACCCTGTCAATACAACCACCTCATCCCTCAGTATCCTGTCAATACAACCATCTCCTCCCTCAGTACCCTGTCAATACAACCATCTCCTCCCTCAGTACCCTGTCAATACAACCATCTCCTCCCTCAGTACCTTGTCAATACAACCATTTCATCCCTCAGTACCTTGTCAATACAACCATCTCATCCCTCAGTACCCTGTCAATACAACCATCTCCTCCCTCAGTACCCTGTCAATACAACCATCTCCTCCCTCAGTACCTTGTCAATACAACCATCTCCTCCCTCAGTACCTTGTCAATACAACCATCTCCTCCCTCAGTACCCTGTCAATACAAACATCTCCTCCCTCAGTACCTTGTCAATACAACCATCTCCTCCCTCAGTACCTTGTCAATACAACCATCTCCTCCCTCAGTACCTTGTCAATACAACCATCTCCTCCCTCAGTACCCTGTCAATACAAACATCTCCTCCCTCAGTACCTTGTCAATACAACCACCTCCTCCCTCAGTACCCTGTCAATACAACCACCTTCTCCCTCAGAACCCTGTCAATACAACCATCTCATCCCTCAGTACCTTGTCAATACAACCATTTCATCCCTCAGTACCTTGTCAATACAACCACCTCATCCCTCAGTATCCTGTCAATACAACCATCTCATCCCTCAGTACCCTGTCAATACAACAACCTTAAACCCTATTCAACCTTGCTGTGTGCGACTTCCACCCTGCCTCAGAGCACACACACACACACACACACACACACACACACACACACACACACACACACACACACACACACACACACACACACACACACACACAAATACACACACACACAAATACACACACACACAAATACACACACACACACACTGTGTGTAAGTCACAGTCAGTGATTTACAGTCCCAACTTCCCCCTTTCTTATATCGCATGTTTGGTCTCACTTGGTTGCACTACGAAAGCCACGCTACGATGCTAGACCACAGCTACAACCAGCCCTGCTGTACTGTCTCTATGTTAGCCCTGTCTGTACTGTCTCTATGTCAGCCCTGTCTGTACTGTCTCTATGTTAGCCCTGCTGTACTGTCTCTATGTTAGCCCTGTCTGTACTGTCTCTATGTTAGCCCTGTCTGTACTGTCTCTATGTTAGCCCTGCTGTACTGTCTCTATGTTAGCCCTGCTGTACTGTCTCTATGTTAGCCCTGTCTGTACTGTCTCTATGTTAGCCCTGCTGTACTGTCTCTATGTTAGCCCTGCTGTACTGTCTCTATGTTAGCCCTGTCTGTACTGTCTCTATGTTAGCCCTGTCTGCACTGTCTCTATGTTAGCCCTGTCTGCACTGTCTCTATGTTAGCCCTGCTGTACTGTCTCTATGTTAGCCCTGCTGTACTGTCTCTATGTTAGCCCTGTCTGTGCTGTCTCTATGTTAGCCCTGCTGTACTGTCTCTATGTTAGCCCTGCTGTAATGACTCTATGTTAGCCCTGTCTGTACTGTCTCTATGTTAGACCCTTTCTGTACTGTCTCTATGTTATGCCTGCTGTACTGTCTCTATGTTAGCCCTGCTGTACTGTCTCTATGTTAGCCCTGTCTGTACTTTCTCTATGTTAGCCCTGTCTGTACTGTCTCTATGTTAGCCCTGTCTGTACTGTCTCTATGTTAGCCCTGTCTGTACTCTCTCTATGTTAGCCCTGTCTGTCCTGTCTCTTTGCTAGCCCTGTCTGTCTCTATGTTAGCCCTGTATGTAATGTCTCTATGTTAGCCCTGTCTTCACTTTCTCTTTGTTAGCCATGCCTGTTCTCTCTCTATGTTAGCCCTGCTTCTCTCTGTGCTAACCCTGTTTGTACTGTCTCTATGTTAGCCCTGTCTATACTGTCTCTATGTTAGCCCTGTCTGTAATTTCTCTATGTTAGCCCTGTCTGTCTCTATGTTAGCCCTGTCTGCACTGTCTCTATGCTCGCCCTGTCTGTACTGTCTCTGTGTTAGCCCTGTTAGCCCTGTCTGTCTCTATGTTAGCCCTGTCTGCACTGTCTCTATGCTCGCCCTGTCTGTACTGTCTCTATGTTAGCCCTGTCTGTAATTTCTCTATGTTAGCCCTGTCTGTAATTTCTCTATGTTAGCCCTGTCTGTCTCTATGTTAGCCCTGTCTGTCTCTATGTTAGCCCTGTCTGTCTCTATGTTAGCCCTGTCTGTACTGTCTCTATGCTCGCCCTGTCTGTACTGTCTCTGTGTTAGCCCTGCCTGTACTCTCTCTATGTTAGCTCTGTCTGTACTGTCTCTATGCTAACCCTGTCTGCACTGTCTCTATGTTAGCCCTGTCTGTCTCTATGTTAGCCCTGTCTGTACTCTCTCTATGTTAGCCCTGTCTGTACTGTCTCTATGCTAACCGTGTCTGTACTGTCACTATGCTAGCCCTGCCTGTACTCTCTCTGTGCTAGCCCTGTCTGTACGGTACCTGTGCTATCCCTGCCTGTCTCTGTGCTAGCCCTGCCTGTACTCTCTCTATGTTAGCCCTGCCTTTACTCTCTCTATGCTAGCCCTGCCTGTACTCTCTCTATTCTAGCCCTGCCTGTACTCTGTCTATGCTAGCCCTGCCTGTACTCTCTCTGTGCTAGCCCTGCCTGTACTCTCTCTGTGCTAGCCCTGCCTGTTCTCTCTCTGTGCTAGCCCTGTCTGTATGGTGTCTGTGCTAGCCCTGCCTGTCTCTGTGCTAGCCCTGCCTGTATTCTCTCTGTGCTAGCCCTGCCTGTCTCTGTGCTAGCCCTGCCTGTCTCTGTGCTAGCCCTGCCTGTACTCTCTCTGTGCTAGCCCTGTCTGTATGGTATCTGTGCTAGCCCTGCCTGTACTCTCTCTGTGCTAGCCCTGCCTGTCTCTGTGCTAGCCCTGTCTGTATAGTATCTGTGCTAGCCCTGCCTCTCTCTGTGCTAGCCCTGCCTGTACTCTCTCTGTGCTAGCCCTGCCTGTACTCTCTCTTTGCAAGCCCTGCCTGTACTCTCTCTATGCTAGCCCTGTCTGGACTCTCTCTATCCTAGCCCTGCCTGTAATCTCTCTGTGCTAGCCCTGCCTGTACTCTATGCTAGACCTGCCTGTCTCTGTGCTAGCCCTGCCTGTACTCTATGACAGCCCTGCCCGTACTCTCTCTATGCTAGCCCTGTCTGGACTCTCTCTATCCTAGCCCTGCCTGTACTCTCTCTGTGCTAGCCCTGCCTGTCTCTGTGCTAGCCCTGTCTGTATAGTATCTGTGCTAGCCCTGCCTCTCTCTGTGCTAGCCCTGCCTGTACTCTCTCTGTGCTAGCCCTGCCTGTACTCTCTCTTTGCAAGCCCTGCCTGTACTCTCTCTATGCTAGCCCTGTCTGGACTCTCTCTATCCTAGCCCTGCCTGTAATCTCTCTGTGCTAGCCCTGCCTGTACTCTATGCTAGACCTGCCTGTCTCTGTGCTAGCCCTGCCTGTACTCTATGACAGCCCTGCCCGTACTCTCTCTATGCTAGCCCTGTCTGGACTCTCTCTATCCTAGCCCTGCCTGTACTCTCTCTGTGCTAGCCCTGCCTGTACTCTATGCTAGACCTGCCTGTCTCTGTGCTAGCCCTGCCTGTCTCTGTGCTAGACCTGCGACACTGATAATTGTCTGTAATAAAAATCCCGGCAGCACCTGTGTGTTAGGTGGGCGTTATCTCCTCTCCTCAGTCATCCATCAGTGGATGGGGCACGGAGAAACGAGCCAGCTGGCTCAGAGTCAGCCCAGCTGCTCCCGCTCACAATCGGGCCAGTCCCGGCCTGCCTCCACCACAATAGACCATGACGAGGGTGATGAGGCAGAACCACTGGGAAACACGCTGCGGATTAACCTGCATCTGATAGAGCATTCCAATTACCTGTCAGAGAGGTGGGGTAGGCATTGGTTGTATCCCATATGGTACCCTTTTTACCGATGCAGTACACTTTTGACAAGGGCCCATAAGGGTATATTGGGAATAGGGTCGCCATTTGGGACACAGCCTCTGTGATTTAGACCATTTTCGTCTGTTTAACTACAGAAACAGATCTAATCACACTGGGAAAGAGAGAGGGGGTCTTCTGGTGCAGGAAGACTGTGCTATAGACCCACAAGCATAAACCATCAGAATGATGTGACTAATCCATACACAGAAATACATGGTAATGTACAACATTAATATATGGGAGGGATTAATACATGGTAATATAACACATTAATATATGGGAGGGATTAATACATGGTAATATAACACATTAATATATGGGAGGGATTAATACATGGTAATATACAACATTAATATATGGGAGGGATTAATACATGGTAATATAACACATTAATATTGTATGGAAGGGCACTCTTCAGGGCTACGGTAGTTTGGGAGCAACAATCCGCTATTTGTCGTGATCTGGGGAACTTCACGGCAGAGGTTTTCGATTCTCCTGTATCCGGAAGAGAGTTGGACCGAAAACTACTTGAATTAAGTCAAGACTCCCGTAGTGTGGCAGACTACGCTGTAGACTTTTGCACGTTGGCCACCGAGAGGGCCTGGAATCCTGAGTCCCTATTCGAGACCTTCCTTCACGGATTATCAGAGGTAAGAATAGATGAGCTAACTGCTCGGGAGTTACCAGTGGACCTCGATTCCCTCATCGCCCTCACCATTGATGGAGGTCTATGGGAACGCAGGGGTGAGAGGAGGTCTGGCCTATGTCACACTTGTCCATCCGTTGCGGCTCGCTCACCTCCATCCGAAGGCTGTTTTTCGAGAGGATCCGAGGCCACCCGAGGTCCCCCGAGAATCTTCGACAACGGGTGAGTCGGATACACCGGAACCTTCCCCTGTTTCATTCAGGGCTACAGCAACATGGCGGGCCCCCTCTCTGCACTCACCTATCCCAAGGTACTGTTCACGTGGTCTCTCGCAGCGGACAAGGCTTTTGGGGATCTAAAGCAGCAATTCACTACTGCCAGCCGTCATCCATCCGGATCTGACTCGTCAGGTTGTGGTTGAGGTTGACGCTTCCAACTTGGGAGTTGGGGCCATCCGTTCTTTACCAGAGATCCGTCAAGGACGAAAAGCTTCATCCCTTCATGTACCATCGTCTCAAACCTGCAGAGAGGAGCTATGACGTTGGGAACCGGGAACTCCTAGTGGTTAAGATGGCTCTGGAGGAGTGGAGACACTGGTTGGAAGGGGCAGAACATCCATTTTTGGTATCGACTGACCAGAAGAACTTAAGAACTTAGAATACCTCCGCACTGCCAAGCGCCTCAACCCAAGGCAAGCTCGTTGGACCCTGTTATCTACCAGGTTCAATCCTACCACCCAGGGTCCAAAAATGTGAAGCCGGACGCTCTCTTCCGTCTGTACTGTTCTACTGTACTGTTCTACTGTACTGCCACTTCCTCTGAATCTGAGACCATTCTCCCTGCCTCATCATGTTTGGCGGCTTCGGTAGTTTTGGGGTATTGAGGCTCTGGTCCGCAAGGCACAACATTCCCAGCCAGACCCTGGTGGGGGCCCGACTAACCAGATGTTCGTTCCTGATTCGATCCGGCCTCCGCTCTTCCAAGAGTTAAGTTGAGGTCAACATACCCTCAGCCCAGATGTTCGTCCGCCGCTGCTCGTGCGGCTCTTCTCAAGACCACATCCAGGTATCGTCGACAAGCGGAGCGCCACCGGACTCTGGCTCCTCCCTATCGGGTCGGCCAGAGGGAATCCCGCAAACTTTCCCCCCGTTTCTTTGGTCCTTTCCCCATTTCTAGAGTCCTTAGTACCACTGCTGTTCGCCTGCTGTTACTCCATGTTCACCCTACTTTTCTTGTGTCCAAGATTAAACCCTTGTCTCACAGTCCTTTGTATTCCGTTTCTAGATCCATTCCTCCCCTCCATGTCATCGACGGTCAGCCAGCGTACACGGTGAGACACCTCACGGGGCAGGGGTTTCGACCACGGGGCAGGGGTTTCCAGGAGAGGTGCTGGGTTCCCACTAAATACAACCTGAACCTGAACCTCATCACTGACTTTCACCGCTGGCACCCTGGTCAGCCAGGTATGCGCCCAGGTCAGACGCAAAGCAAAGTGGCGCCCCTAGGGGGGGGGGGGGGGGGGTACTGTCACACCCTGATCTGTTTCACCTGTCTTTGTGATTGTCTCCACCCACCTCCAGGTGTCACATGTTTTCCTTATTAGTTCTTGGGTATTTATTCCGTTGTTCCCTGTTTGTAGGTTGCCAGTTTGTCTTGTCTTGTCAAGTCAACCAGCGTGTTTTTCCGTGCTCCTGCTTTTTCTTATCTCTCTTTGCTGGTCCTCCCGATTTTGACCCTTGCCTGCCTTGACTCTGAATCCGCCTGCCAGACCATACTGCCTGTCACTCTGTACCTCCTGGACTCTGACCTTGTGTATGATATTTTGCCTGTCCAAGATAATTGTTCTTGCCTGTCCCTTGGATTATAATACATATCAGAGACTCTAACCATCGGCCTCTTTTACTGCATCTGGGTCTTGCCCTGTGCCCGTATAGAAAGCGGAAATATGTCTTGATAAATGTATATCTAGTAGACAGGGAAAAATGATAGTAAACAAGGTGAAGAAGCCCAAAAAATATGAGTTGCATTCTTAATTAAGTTGTCAGAAAAAAATCTGCTTTGTAATATCTGCATGACAAGTCAACGATGATTTGCAGTTATGTCAAGGCATTCAAACCTTTGAGGAAGATTGCTATTCTGATGTATAGACAACTTTGCTGTTACTGATAACCTGACAGCAAGGTCTATATCTTCTGCATGTCAACCAGACAGTAATGTCTACACGTTCAACCAGACAGTAATGTCTACATGTTCAACCAGACAGTAATGTCTACATGTTCAACCAGACAGTAATGTCTACATGTTCAACCAGACAGTAATGTCTACATGTTCAACCAGACAGTAATGTCTACGTGTTCAACCAGAAAGTAAAGTCTACATATTCAACCAGACAGTAATGTATATATGTTCTGCATGTCAACCAGACAGTAATGTCTACATGTTCAACCAGACAGTAATGTCTACATGTTCAACCAGACAGTAATGTCTACATGTTCAACCAGACAGTAATGTCTACATGTTCAACCAGACAGTAATGTCTACATGTTCAACCAGACAGTAATGTCTACATGTTCAACCAGACAGTAAAGTCTACATATTCAACCAGACAGTAATGTCTATATGTTCTGTCCTAAAGTACAGTATATAGTTTTAAACCCCTGACATCGTATTTGATTGCAGGTGCAATACATACAGTTAACCCCATCAGAACAAGTCATTTCTGTGTTCAACATGAAAGTCATATTGCATATGGTTCATCCTAGACACAAGGCACACAAAAGCTCTGAGAAAATTTCAGGTATCCTGGTTCTCTGTCGTCACTTTCAGAGACATGTAGGGACCACCAAGTCTGAGATGACATAATCACTTGTGGTTCCTTTCCCTTCAGAAAGAAACGGTTAATCTGCAGTGGTATATCACCTTCTATGAGAGGAACTGACATTCCAGAACTAGTTTATTCTGCTCTTTATGGGAAATTCAATTTCTGGACTGTCTTTTGAACACACAATAACACGTACCATGTGGTTAACAAATGATGCCTGAGTGAGACGTCTTCAGGCCGCATCAATATGAAAAATGAGCCTGCCTTGACAGTCCGGGGCAATTATTTCATTGTAATGGAATTCCTAAGTCCGATAGTTGCTAACAAAGTTGTGTGGTTAGTCAGCGGTGGGCTGGATCTATATCTTGGGGACTGGGACCAGATTTGGTGCTGATGGACAGACCAGGCTGGGGGCTGACGGACATACAGATTGCCTGCTGATGGACAGACCAAGTTGGGGGCTGATGGACAGACCAGGCTGGGGGGTGATGGAGGGAACAAGTAAGCAATTATAATCTCCATCCGGCACAGCCAGAAGAGGACTGGCCACCCCTCATAGCCTGGTTCCTCTCTAGGTTTCTTCCTAGGTTCCTGCCTTTCTACTGGGTTTTTCCTAGCCACCGTGCTTCTACACCTGCATTGCTTGCTGTTTGGGGTTTTAGGCTGGGTTACTGTATAAGCACTTTGTGACATCAGCGGATGTAAGAAGGGCTTTATAATTACATTTGATTGATTGATTGCTGAAATGGGTGTGTCACTTTAATAAATGTCTCAGAAATCAATTAGAATTGATCCTCCATTTTTGAATCTTGGCTGAAACATTTACTAACCCTCTGAGGGATTGGGCCTTGATTAAATGGACGTTCTGGTGAGAGGCCTTGATTAAATGGACACTGTCAGCCCACAGGTTATGTCTGGAAAGTCTTCTAACGGTGTGTCAGGTAGCATTTATTGGATGGGTCTCTGTCTTGTCAGTTCCTTGCCAAAGGTTGTCACCATGTGAGCGAACTCAGCAGTGTTGTCAGTCTCCACACCTGAGAGGATTTGAAATGCTTTCCTTAAAGCATAGTTTTGGGCTAATCCTATTGGTTAATCCTATGGATCCATGCTTGCCAGGTAAATCTGCAATGCAAATATTTAGACTTCTTATTCAGTAAACCTTTAAAAGATCTATGACTTAGACCAGCCAGAGTTTATTTGTTGCTGTAGTGGATTCTCTGGCACACAAGGTTGTTTCCGCTGTATGGAACGTGTGAATGTTGTTGTGACCCCCCCCCCCCCCCAGCTACTTGTTGTGTACCCCCCCAGCTACTTGGAAGATGTCTTAGCTCTTCCCTGTGTCTGCAGATTAACAAACATATTCATTTGATCTCCATGCAAAGTAACGTCTATTTGTTGAATATTTGTTTGAATGACCACAAGCATTTCGCTACACTCGCACTGCTAACCATGTGTATGTGACAAGTAACACTTGATTTGGGATTATGTTTTGCTGTTTTAACATTGAAAGTAATACTTTCTTATAAGATATTAATTCAATGAGTGAACCACTACCTTTCTCCAAACAATGATCGTTCTTCTTGTCAGTGCTCGGGAAGCATTTGCCGTCTGTAGGTGTTCATCATTATCTTGCCATTCCACCATAGACAGAGTCGATCCGACTTGAGCTAGTGGACTGAACGCACCTTATCTGTATTTTGGCATGATAACACTTTCATTGTCTCATTTAAATATTGGCCAATTGCCACCAAATTGATAAAACATTTAAATGATTGTATTGCAAACATAAATCAATAGTATACTTTAGATAGAGTTGACAGAGATGTAAAGTCCTCTAGAAAGTTAGAAGGAAGCTACACAACACAACAACTTGGCTCACACCACAATCCATACTATAGACACCACAATCCATAATGTGGACACCACAATCCATACTATAAACACCACAATCCATACTATAGACACCACAATCCATACTGTAGACACCACAATCCATACTATAGACACCACAATCCATACTATAGACACCACAATCCATTCTGTAGACACCACAATCCATACTATAGACACCACAATCCATACTATAGACACCACAATCCATAATGTGGACACCACAATCCATACTATAGACACCACAATCCATTCTGTAGACACCACAATCCATACTATAGACACCACAATCCATACTATAGATACCACAATCCATAATGTGGACACCACAATCCATACTATAGACACCACAATCCATTCTGTAGACACCACAATCCATACTATAGACACCACAATCCATTCTGTAGACACCACAATCCATACTATAGACACCACAATCCATTCTGTAGGCACCACAATCCATACTATAGACACCACAATCCATTCTGTAGACACCACAATCCATACTATAGACACCACAATCCATACTATAGACACCGCAATCCATACTATAGACACCACAATCCATACTATAGACACCACAATCCATAATGTGGACACCACAATCCATACTATAGACACCACAATCCATAATGTGGACACCACAATCCATACTATAGACACCACAATCCATAATGTGGACACCACAATCCATACTGTAGACACCACAATCCATTCTGTAGACACCACAATCCATACTATAGACACCACAATCCATACTATAGACACCACAATCCATACTATAGACACCACAATCCATTCTGTAGACACCACAATCCATTCTGTAGACACCACAATCCATACTATAGACACCACAATCCATTCTGTAGACACCACAATCCATTCTGTAGACACCACAATCCATTCTGTAGACACCACAATCCATACTATAGACACCACAATCCATACTATAGACACCACAATCCATTCTGTAGACACCACAATCCATACTATAGACACCACAATCCATACTATAGACACCACAATCCATTCTGTAGACACCACAATCCATACTATAGACACCACAATCCATACTATAGACACCACAATCCATACTATAGACACCACAATCCATACTGTAGACACCACAATCCATACTATAGACACCACAATCCATTCTGTAGACACCACAATCCATACTATAGACACCACAATCCATACTGTTGACACCACAATCCATACTATAGACACCACAATCCATAGCATAGACACCACCATCCATACTGTAGACACCACAATCCATACTGTAGACACCACAATCCATACTATAGACACCACAATCCATAGTATAGACACCACAATCCATACTGTTGACACCACAATCCATACTATAGACACCACAATCCATAGCATAGACACCACCATCCATTCTGTAGACACCACAATCCATACTATAGACACCACAATCCATACTATAGACACCACAATCCATACTATAGACACCACAATCCATACTGTAGACACCACAATCCATACTATAGACACCACAATCCATTCTGTAGACACCACAATCCATACTATAGACACCACAATCCATACTATAGACACCACAATCCATACTGTAGACACCACAATCCATACTATAGACACCACAATCCATTCTGTAGACACCACAATCCATACTATAGACACCACAATCCATACTGTTGACACCACAATCCATACTATAGACACCACAATCCATAGCATAGACACCACCATCCATACTGTAGACACCACAATCCATACTGTAGACACCACAATCCATACTGTAGACACCACAATCCATAGTATAGACACCACAATCCATACTGTTGACACCACAATCCATACTATAGACACCACAATCCATAGCATAGACACCACCATCCATACTGTAGACACCACAATCCATACTGTAGACACCACAATCCATACTATAGAGACACCACAATCCATACCATAGACACACCACAATCCATACTGTAGACACCACAATCCATACTATAGAGACACCACAATCCACACTGTAGACACCAGAATCCATGCTATAGACACCACAATCCATACTATAGAGACACCACAATCCATAGTATAGACACCACAATCCATACTATAGACACCATAATCCATAGTATAGACACCACAAGCCATAGTAAAGACACCACCATCCATACTATAGAGTCACCACAATCCCTACTACAGACACCACCATCCATACTATAGAGACACCACAATCCATACTATAGACACCACAATCCATACTATAGAGACACCACAATCCATACTATAGACACCACAATCCATACTATTGATTAAAACCTTTCAACTTGCTGCTATTGCTCTATTTGAATATGGCGCAACCCTTGTCATGTACTGTCATGTTGTGTCTTGTCTCTGTCCTTTCCCTTCACCCTGTCTCCCTCTGCTGGTCGTTGCTAGGTTACCTTTTCTCCCCCTCTTTCCCCCAGCTGTGCCTTGTCTCCTCCTAACCACCTCGTCACCCCTTTTCCCACCTGTTCCCTTTTTCCCTCTGATTAGGTCCCTATATCTCTCTCTGTTTCTGCTCCTGTCCTTGTCGGATTCTTGTTTGTTGTGTTTCATGCCTGAACCAGACTGTCGTCATGTTTGCTGTAACCTTGTCTTGTCCTGTCGGAATCTGCCGGTCCGTCTGAGCCTACCTATGTTTGGTAATTAAAGAAGCTCTGTTTAAGTTAATTCGCTTTTGGGTCCTCATTCACGCACCGTAACAGAAGAATCCGACCAAGAATGGACCCAGCGACTTCGGATCCTCTCCACTCAGCCGTCGGGGTCCAGGGAGCGATGCTAGGCAGACACGAGCAGGAATTGTCTGCTGCTCGACATGCCGTTGAGACCCTGGCCACCCAAGTCTCCAACCTCACAGAACAGGTTCACCATCTCCGCCTCGATCCACCGGCCACTTCCAGGGCTTTCGAATCTCCGGAGCCCAGAATCAATAACCCGCCGTGTTACTCTGGGGAGCCCACTGAATGCCGCTCGTTCCTCACCCAGTGTGATATTGTGTTTTCTCTCCAGCCCTACACTTTCTCCAGGAGCACTGCTCGTGTCGCCTACGTCATATCTCTCCTTATTGGACGGGCTCGTGAGTGGGGCACGGCAATCTGGGAGGCAAGGGCTGAGTGTACTAACCAGTATCAGGACTTTAAGGAGGAGATGATACGGGTTTTTGATCGATCTGTTTTTGGGGAGGAGGCTTCCAGGGCCCTGTCTTCCCTATGTCAAGGTAATCGATCCATAACAGACTACTCTATTGAGTTTCGCACTCTTGCTGCCTCCAGTGGCTGGAACGAGCCGGCTTTGCTCGCTCGTTTTCTGGAGGGTCTCCGCGCAGAGGTGAAGGATGAGATTCTCTCCCGGGAGGTTCCTTCCAGCGTGGATTCCTTGATTGAACTCGCTATTCGCATTGAGCGACGGGTTGATCTTCGTCACCGAGCTCGTGGAAAGGAGCTCGCGTTCTCCGTTGCCCCCCTCTCCGCATCACTACCATCTTCCTCTGCCGGCTCGGGTGCTGAGCCCATGCAGCTGGGAGGTATCCGCATCTCGACTAAGGAGAGGGAACGGAGAATCACCAACCGCCTCTGTCTCTATTGCGGTTCCGCTGGTCATTTTGTCACTTCATGTCCAGTAAAATGCCAGAGCTCATCAGTAAGCGGAGGGCTACTGGTGAGCGCTACTACTCCTGTCTCTCCTTCAAGATCCTGCACTACCTTGTCGGTCCATCTACGCTGGACCGGTTCGTCAGCTTCCTGCAGTGCCTTAATAGACTCTGGGGCGGAGGGCTGTTTTATGGACGAGACCTGGGCTCGGGAACATGACATTCCTCTCAGACAGTTAAAGGAGCCCACGGCCTTGTTCGCCCTGGATGGTAGTCCTCTCCCCAGGATTCAGCGTGAGACGCTACCTTTAACCCTCACTGTTTCTGGTAATCATAGTGAAACCATTTCTTTTTTAATTTTTCGTTCACCTTTTACACCTGTTGTTTTGGGCCATCCCTGGCTAGTTTGTCATAATCCTTCCATTAATTGGTCTAGTAATTCTATCCTCTCCTGGAACGTCTCTTGTCATGTGAAATGTTTAATGTCTGCTATCCCTCCTGTTTCCTCTGTCTCTTCTTCACAGGAGGAGCCTGGTGATTTGACAGGGGTGCCGGAGGAATATCACGATCTGCGCACGGTGTTCAGTCGGTCCAGGGCCACCTCTCTTCCTCCACACCGGTCGTATGATTGTAGTATTGATCTCCTTCCGGGAACCACCCCCCCCCCCCGGGGTAGACTATACTCTCTGTCGGCTCCCGAACGTAAGGCTCTCGAAGATTATTTGTCTGTAGCTCTTGACGCCGGTACCATAGTCCCCTCCTCCTCTCCCGCCGGAGCGGGGGTTTTTTTTGTCAAGAAGAAGGACGGGTCTCTGCGCCCCTGCATAGATTATCGAGGGCTGAATGACATAACAGTGAAGAATCGTTATCCGCTTCCTCTTATGTCTTCAGCCTTCGAGATCCTGCAGGGAGCCAGGTTTTTCACTAAGTTGGACCTTCGTAACGCTTACCATCTCGTGCGCATCAGGGAGGGGGACGAGTGGAAGACGGCGTTTAACACTCCGTTAGGGCACTTTGAATACCGGGTTCTTCCTTTCGGCCTCGCTAACGCTCCAGCTGTCTTTCAGGCATTAGTCAATGATGTCCTGAGAGACATGCTGAACATCTTTGTTTTCGTTTACCTTGACGATATCCTGATTTTTTCACCGTCACTCCAGATTCATGTTCAGCACGTTCGACGTGTCCTCCAGCGCCTTTTAGAGAATTGTCTTTTTGTGAAGGCTGAGAAGTGCACTTTTCATGCCTCCTCCGTCACATTTCTCGGTTCTGTTATTTCCGCTGAAGGCATTAAGATGGATCCCGCTAAGGTCCAAGCTGTCATTGATTGGCCCGTCCCTAAGTCACGCGTCGAGCTGCAGCGCTTTCTCGGCTTCGCGAACTTCTATCGTCGTTTCATCCGTAATTTCGGTCAGGTGGCAGCTCCTCTCACAGCCCTTACTTCTGTCAAGACGTGCTTTAAGTGGTCCGTTTCCGCCCAGGGAGCTTTTGATCTCCTCAAGAATCGTTTTACATCCGCTCCTATCCTTGTTACACCTGACGTCTCTAGACAGTTCGTTGTCGAGGTTGACGCGTCAGAGGTGGGCGTGGGAGCCATTCTTTCTCAGCGCTCCCTCTCTGACGACAAGGTCCACCCATGCGCGTATTTTTCTCATCGCCTGTCGCCGTCGGAACGTAACTATGATGTGGGTAACCGCGAACTGCTCGCCATCCGGTTAGCCCTAGGCGAATGGCGACAGTGGTTGGAGGGGGCGACCGTTCCTTTTGTCGTTTGGACTGACCATAGGAACCTTGAGTACATCCGTTCTGCCAAACGACTTAATGCGCGTCAGGCGCGTTGGGTGCTGTTTTTTCGCTCGTTTCGAGTTCGTGATTTCTTATCGTCCGAGCTCTAAGAACACCAAGCCTGATGCTTTGTCTCGTCTCTTCAGTTCTTCAGTAGCCTCCACTGACCCCGAGGGGATTCTCCCTGAGGGGCGTGTTGTCGGGTTGACTGTCTGGGGAATTGAGAGGCAGGTAAAGCAAGCGCTCACTCACACTCCGTCGCTGCGCGCTTGTCCTAGGAACCTTCTTTTCGTTCCCGTTCCTACTCGTCTGGCCGTTCTTCAGTGGGCTCACTCTGCCAAGTTAGCCGGCCACCCTGGCGTTCGGGGTACGCTTGCTTCCATTCGCCAGCGTTTTTGGTGGCCCACCCGGGAGCATGACACGCGTCGTTTCGTGGCTGCTTGTTCGGTCTGCGCGCAGACTAAGTCCGGTAACTCTCCTCCTGCCGGCCGTCTCAGGCCGCTTCCTATTCCCTCTCGACCGTGGTCTCACATCGCCTTAGATTTTGTCACCGGACTGCCTTCGTCAGCGGGGAAGACTGTTATTCTTACGGTTGTCGATAGGTTCTCTAAGGCGGCTCATTTCATTCCCCTTGCTAAGCTTCCTTCTGCTAAAGAGACGGCACAAATCATCATCGAGAATGTTTTCAGAATTCATGGCCTTCCGTCAGACGTCGTTTCGGACAGAGGTCCGCAATTCACGTCTCAATTTTGGAGGGAGTTTTGCCGTTTGATTGGGGCTTCCGTCAGTCTCTCTTCCGGCTTTCACCCCCAGTCTAACGGTCAAGCAGAACGGGCCAATCAGACTATTGGTCGCATCTTACGCAGTCTTTCTTTTCGCAACCCTGCGTCTTGGTCAGAACAGCTCCCCTGGGCAGAATACGCCCACAACTCGCTTCCTTCGTCTGCGACCGGGCTATCTCCTTTTCAGAGTAGCCTCGGGTACCAGCCTCCGCTGTTCTCATCTCAGTTCGCCGAGTCCAGCGTCCCCTCCGCTCAGGCTTTTGTCCAACGTTGCGAGCGCACCTGGAAGAGGGTCAGGTCTGCACTTTGCCGTTATAGGACGCAGACTGTGAGGGCTGCTAATAAGCGTAGAACTAAGAGTCCTAGATATTGTCGCGGTCAGAGAGTTTGGCTCTCCACTCAGAACCTTCCCCTTAAGACGGCTTCTCGCAAGTTGACCCCGCGGTTCATTGGTCCGTTCCGTATTTCTCGGGTCATTAATCCTGTCGCAGTTCGACTTCTTCTTCCGCGATACCTTCGTCGCGTCCACCCGGTCTTCCATGTCTCCTGCATCAAGCCCGTCCTTCGCGCCCCCGCTCGTCTCCCCCCCCCCCCCATCCTTGTCGAGGGCGCACCCATCTACAGGGTCCGTAGAATTTTGGACATGCGTCCTCGGGGCCGTGGTCACCAGTACCTCGTAGATTGGGAGGGGTACGGTCCTGAGGAGAGGAGTTGGGTTCCCTCTCGGGACGTGCTGGACCGTGCGCTGATCGAGGATTTCCTCCGTTGCCGCCAGGTTTCCTCCTCGAGTGCGCCAGGAGGCGCTCGGTGAGTGGGGGGGTACTGTCATGTACTGTCATGTTGTGTCTTGTCTCTGTCCTTTCCCTTCACCCTGTCTCCCTCTGCTGGTCGTTGCTAGGTTACCTTTTCTCCCCCTCTTTCCCCCAGCTGTGCCTTGTCTCCTCCTAACCACCTCGTCACCCCTTTTCCCACCTGTTCCCTTTTTCCCTCTGATTAGGTCCCTATATCTCTCTCTGTTTCTGCTCCTGTCCTTGTCGGATTCTTGTTTGTTGTGTTTCATGCCTGAACCAGACTGTCGTCATGTTTGCTGTAACCTTGTCTTGTCCTGTCGGAATCTGCCGGTCCGTCTGAGCCTACCTATGTTTGGTAATTAAAGAAGCTCTGTTTAAGTTAATTCGCTTTTGGGTCCTCATTCACGCACCGTAACAACCCTTTTCAAGCAATACATTTTTCATTGTAAAAAATTGTGGATATGTAAGAAAATAAGAATGGGGAGAGGTAATTTACTTCAGCTTGTTGTAATTGTTATGGTCTTCCCGAATGAAATGATAAAATAACAGAAATTACTCTGTTCCTGATTGAAATCCTAAATCACTGAACGTACCGTGAAGATTCAACATATTCTTACAGAACAGAACGGTAATGAATGTAATGGGAATGGTTGCATTGAGTCTGTAATATAGCAGAATGTGATCCATACATTTAATGTCTATAACAGAATATGATCCAGATGTACAGTATAATGTTTATAACAGAATGTGATCCAGATATGTCTATAACAGAATGTGATCCAGATATGTCTATAACAGAATGTGATCCAGATATGTAATATCTATAACAGAATGTGATCCAGATATATCATGTTTACAACAGAATGTGATCCAGATATGTCTATAACAGAATGTGATCCAGATATGTAATATCTATAACAGAATGTGATCCAGATATGTCTATAACAGACTGTGATCCAGAAATATAATGTTTACAACAGAATGTGATCCAGATATGTCTATAACAGAATGTGATCCAGATATGTCTATAACAGAATGTGACCCAGATATGTAATATCTATAACAGAATGTGATCCAGATATGTCTATAACAGAATGTGATCCAGATATGTCTATAACAGAATGTGACCCAGATATGTAATATCTATAACAGAATGTGATCCAGATATGTCTATAACAGACTGTGATCCAGAAATATAATGTTTACAACAGAATGTGATCCAGATATGTCTATAACAGAATGTGATCCAGATATGTAATATCTCTAACAGAATGTGATCCAGATATATAATGTTTACAACAGAATGTGATCCAGATATGTCTATAACAGAATGTGATCCAGATATGTCTATAACAGAATGTGATCCAGATATGTCTATAACAGAATGTGATCCAGATAGATAATGTTTATAACAGAATGTGATCCAGATATGTCTATAACAGAATGTGATCCAGATATATAATGTCTATAACAAAATGTTATCCAGATGTACAGTATAATGTTTACAACAGAATATGATCCAGATATGTCTATAACAGAATGTGATCCAGATATGTCTATAACAGAATGTGATCCAGATATGTCTATAACAGAATGTGATCCAGATGTACAGTATAATGTATATAACAGAATGTGATCCAGATATGTCTATGACAGAATGTGGTCCTTATATATAATGTTTATGAAATGAAAGAACCCACATATAAATCAATCAAATGTGTTTATAAAGCCCTTTTCTACATCTGCCGATGTCACAAAGTGCTGTACAGAAACCCAGCCTAAGACTATAATATACACCAAATATTAGGCTGTATGCTATAATATCCTATAATATACACTATATATAGAGCAGTATGCATTAATATACACTATATGTACAGACGTATGCTATAAAATGCACTATACTGTATATACAGAAGCATGCTATAATATACTCTACATATACAGCATTATACTATAATATACACTATATATACAGCAGTATGCTATAATATAAACTACATATACAGTATTATACAATAATATACAATATATATACAGTAGTATGCTATAATATACACTATATATACAGCAGTACGCTATAATATTCACTATATACAGTGTTAAGGGATTAAGTATATGGTGCCATTTGGGATGTACAGTGAGGGAAAAAAGTATTTGATCCCCTGCTGATTTTGTATGTTTGCCCACTGACAAAGAAATGATCAGTCTATAATTTTAATGGTAGGTTTATTTGAACAGTGAGAGACAGAATAACAACAAACAATCCAGAAAAACACATGTCAAAAATGTTATAAATTGATTTGCATTCAAATCAGAAAGATTTCTGGCTCTCAGGTGTCATTTATACAGTAACGACCTGAGATTAGGAGCACGCTCTTAAAGGGAGTGCTCCTAATCTCAGCTTGTTACCTGTATAAAAGACACCTGTCCACAGAAGCAATCAATCAATCAGATTCCTAACTCTCCACCATGGCCAAGACCAAAGAGCTCTCCAAGGATGTCAGGGACAAGATTGTAGACCTACACAAGGCTGGAATGGACTACAAAACCATCGCCAAGCAGCTTGGTGAGGTGACAACAGTTGGTGCGATTATTCGCAAATGGAAGAAACACCAAAGAACTGTCAATCTCCCTCGGCCTGGGGCTCCATGCAAGATCTCACCTCGTGGAGTTGCAATGATCATGAGAACGGTGAGGAATCAGCCCAGAACTACACGGGAGGATCTTGTCAATAATCTCAAGGCAGCTGGGACCATAGTCACCAAGAAAACAATTGGTAACACACTACGCCGTGAAGTACTGAAATCTTGCAGCGCCCGCAAGGTCCCCCTGCTTAAGAAAGCACATATACATGCCCGTCTGAAGTTTGCCAATGAACATCTGAATGATTCAGAGGACAACTGGGTGAAGGTGTTGTGGTCAGATGAGACCAAAATGGAGCTCTTTGGCATCAACTCGCCGTGTTTGGAGGAGGAGGAATGCTGCCTATGACCCCAAGAACACCATCCCCACCATCAAACATGGAGGTGGTAACATGATGCTTTGGGGGTGCTAAGGGGACAGGACAACTCCACCGCATCAAAGGGACAATGGACGGGGCAATGTACCGTCAAATCTTGGGTGAGAACCTCCTTCCCTCAGCCAGGGCATTGAAAATGGGTCGTGGATGGGTATTCCAGCATGACAATGACCCAAAACACATGGCCAAGGCAACAAAGCAGTGCCTCAACAATAATCACATTAAGGTCCTGGAGTGGCCTAGCCAGTCTCCAGACTTTGTTCCCATAGAACATCTGTGGAGGGATCTGAAGGTTCGAGTTGCCAAACGTCAGCCTTGAAAGCTTAATGACTTGGAGAAGATCTGCAAAGACAAGTGGGACAAAATCCCTCCTGAGATGTGTGCAAACCTGGTGGCCAACTACAAGAAACGTCTGACCTCTGTGATTGCCAACAAGGGTTTTGCCACCAAGTACTAAGTCATGTTTTGCAGAGGGGTCAAATACTTATTTCCCTCATTAAAAAGCTAATCAATTTTTTACATTTTTGACATGCGTTTTTCTGGATTTTTTTGTTGTTATTCTGTCTTTCACTGTTCAAATAAACCTAGCATTAAAATAAACCTATCATGCTCGGGGAGGTGTGTAGGTGTTTCCATCAGTGCGGCTACAGTGGAGAGTCCAGACCAGGTCTCCACTGTGCACATCCCCTCAGAATATGCCGATTTGGCTCTCGCCTTCTGTAAGAAGAAGGCAACTCAACTACAACCGCATCGACAGGGGGATTGGGCGATAAATAGCAGCACTTATATCACGTATATCCTCTGTCACAGGAGGAGACAGCGGCTATGGAAACATATGTCTCCGAATCTCTGGGGCAGGGATATATTCGGCCCTCCACTTCACCTTCCTCCTCGAGTTTCTTTTTTGTGAAGAAGGATGGAGGTCTGCGCCCGTGTATTGACTATCGAGGTATCAATCAGATCACTGTGAGGTACAGTTACCCGCTGCCTCTCATCACCAGTGCGATCGAGTCAATGCAGGAGCGCTTACAATCTGGTGCGTATCCTGTTTATCATACCTGTTGATACAGGGCTCACATGTGAAACTATTCTAACTGAACATTTTCTTTCACAGTGACACTGACTACGAATGGGAGCCCCCAGGGCCAAGGTGTCCATCCCCCACTGAAGCTGGTTCATCCAGCTCCTGCCACAAGTGGTGTTCATCTGCCCAAATGTATTTCTGCAGGCATGGATGTGCCTCAGGGCCAAAAGGGCACAGCATGGAGGCGTCGCTGTGTTCTTTGCAAAATTAAGTACCCCATCACCTGCGCCACATGCTTGGTGACCCTCTGCTTTACAACAGAAAGAGACTGCTATGGCACCTGGCATCAGCAGTACAATATTGTGTAGAGCTTTGGCAAAGTGGGTGGGGTTATAGAGCTTTGGCAAAGTGGGTGGGGTTATATCCTTCCTGTTTGGCCCTGTCCGGGGGTCTCATTGGATGGGGCCACAGTGTCTCCTGACCCCTCCTGACTCATCCTCCAGTATTTATGCTGCAGTAGTTTATGTGTCAGGGGGCTAGGGTCATTTTGTTATATCTGGAGTTTTTCTCCGGCCTTATCCGGTGTCCTGTGTGAATTTAAGTATGCTTTCTCTAATTCTCTCTTTCTCTTTCTCTCTCTACCTGGCATGATGACTCCTTGCTGTCCCCAGTCCACCTGGCCTTGCTGCTGTTCCAGTTTCAACTATTCTGCCTGCGGCTATGGAACCCTAAACTGTTCATATTTACTCTTGAGGTGCTGTCCTGTTGCACCCTCTACAACCACTGTGATTATTAGTGTCTGACCCTGCTGGTCATCTATGAACGTTTGAAAATCTCGGCCATGTTCTGTTATAATCTCCACCCGGCACAGCCAGAAGAGGACTGGTTCCTCTCTAGGTTTCTTCCTAGGTTTTGGCCTTTCTATGGAGTTTTTCCTAGCCACCGTGCTTCTACATCTGCATTGCTTGCTGTTTGGGGTTTTTAGGCTGGGTTTCTGTACAGCACTTTGAGATATTAGCTGATGTACGAAGGGCTATATAAATACATTTGATTTGATTTGATGTGACCATTGCCCTTGATTCTAAGCAAAGTTGTGCTGCTATTTTTATTGACTTGGCAAAAGCTTTTGATACGGTAGACCATTCCATTCCTGTTGGCCGGCTAAGGAGTATTGGTGTCTCTGAGGGGTCTTTGGCCTGATTTGCTAACTACCTCTCTCAAAGAGTGCAGTGTATAAAGTCAGAAAATCTGCTGTCTCAGCCACTGCATGGCACCAAGGGAGTGTCACAAGTCTCGATCCCAGGCCCCATGCTCTTCTCAATTTACATCAACAACATAGCTCAGGCAGTAGGAATCTCTCTCATCCATTTATTTGCAGATGATACAGCCTTATACTCAGCTGGCCCCTCCCCAACCTTTGTGTTAAACGCTCTACAACAAAGCTTTCTTAGAGTCCAACAAGCTTTCTCTACATGTAACCTTGTTCTGAACACATAGTGATTATTTGACCTTCATAGTCAAATAATAATAATCACAGTAGTTGTCGAGGGTGCAGCAAGTCAGCACCTCAGGAGTAAATGTCAGTTGGCTTTTCATAGCCGACCATTGAGAGTGTCTCTACCGCTCCTGCTGTCTCTAGAGAGTTGAAGACAGCAGGTCTGGGACAGGTAGCACTTCCGGTGAACAGGTCAGGGTTCCAGAGCCGCAGGCAGAACAGTTGAAACTGGAGCAGCTGCACGGCCAGGTGGACTGGGGACAGCAAGGAGTCATCATGCCAGGTAGTCCTGAGGCATGGTCCTAGGGCTCAGGTCCTCTGAGAGAGAGAAAGAAAGAAAGAAAGAGAGAATTAGGGAGAGCATACTTAAATTCACACAGGACACCGGATAAGACAGGAGAAATACTCCAGATAACAGACTGACCCTAGCACCCCGACACATAAACTACTGCAGCATAAATACTGGAGGCTGAGATAGGAGGGGTCAGGAGACACTGTGGCCCCATCCGATGATACCCCCGGGCAGAGCCAAACAGGCAGGATACAACCCCACCCACTTTGCCAAAGCACAGCCCCCACACCACTAGAGGGATATCTTCAACCACCAACTTACCATCCTGAGACAAGGACGAGTATAGCCCACAAAGGTCTTCGCCACGGCACAACCCAAGGGGGACGCCAACCCAGCCAGGATCATTTAGGAACTTTAAGGTTGCAGTGACACATCCATAACCGGAGCAGAAACTAGATTGCATACCCGAGAGAATAGTACAGACATCAAGAAAGTCAGTCAGTTGATTATTGACAAGTTTTTCCAACACTTTTGATAAACAGGGCAAAATAGAAATAGGCCTTAAACAGTTAGGATCAGCTTGACCTCCCCTTTAAATAAAGGACGAACCGTGACTGGTTAATACCTGCCTGGCGCCCGAACAAAATCTTTCTTTACCCCTCTCTAATAAATACCGATACAATGGGAACCTCCCCAGAGGTTGATAAACTGTCATCAAGACAAAGGGTGACTACTTTGAAGAATCTCAAATGTAAAATATATTTAGATTTGTTTAACACTTTTTTGGTTATTACATGATTCCATATGTGTTATTTCATAGTTTTGATTTCTTCACTACTATTCTACAATGTATAAAATAGTAAAAATAAAGAAAAACTCTTGAATGAGTTGGTGTGTCCAAACTTTTGACTGGAACTGTACATGTCTGTTGTTTTGCTGTAGTACGCCCACAGGCCTCACAAGCCTCGTGTGAAGGTCCCCCTGTACCAGTAGAAAATATTAATAGAAGCGATCGTCGTAAGAAGCGGACCAAAATGCAGCGTGGTATGTGTTCATGATGATATTTGAATTAACGAAAGCACTGACCACTGAATAACAAACGACCGTGGCGCTATAAGAACTGTGCTGACAGAAGCAACTAACATAGACAATCACACACAACCCACAATGACAAAACAGGCTACCTAAATATGGTTCCCAATCAGAGACAACGACTAACACCTGCCTCTGATTGAGAACCATATCAGGCCAAACACAGAAACAGACAAACTAGACATCCAACATAGAATGCCCACTCAGATCACACCCTGACCCAACAAAACCTATAAACATACAAAGCAAACTATGGTCAGGGCGTGACAGGAAGTACTGTATATACGGAGACTGTTTAATGACAAAAATAAGGGGTTACATACGTGTAAAAATAAATATATAGGATAGACACTTTAGAACAAACGTAGATGTTGTTTTTGCGACTATGTATTGTTACACGTAGTGAATCTGCTATTCAATGTGTTTGTGCGGGCAAATAGCCCAAACATTTTTTTTCATAAAATAATAGATATATATTTTTTATAATTCAAGGTTCTTAAAATTCTAAATCAAATTGCAAAATTATCTTTGGTATGACTTTCTGAAAACATAGGTGCATTCGCAAAGCTTTCAGACACCTTGACTTTTTCCACATGTTGGAAAGAGAAGTGTCCATGTCCACAGATGTATTTCTAAAACAGATTAAATAGTTTTCCTCATCAATCTAAACACAATACCTCATAATGAATAAGCACAAAAAATATTTTTCTGCATTTTTGCTAATACACTGCTCAGAAAAATAAAGGGAACACTAAAAAAACACATCCTAGATCTGAATGAATGAAATATTCTTATTAAATACTTTTTTCTTTACATAGTTGAATGTGCTGACAACAAAATCACACAAAAATTATCAATGGATATCAAATTTATCAACCCATGGAGGTCTGGATTTGGAGTCACACTCAAAATTAAAGTGGAAAACCACACTACAGGCTGATCCAACTTTGATGTCATGTCCTTAAAACAAGTCAAAATGAGGCTCAGTAGTGTGTGTGGCCTCCACGTGCCTGTATGACCTCCCTACAACACCTGTGCATGCTCCTGATGAGGTGGCGGATGGTCTCCTGAGGGATTTCCTCCCAGACCTTGTCTAAAGCATCCACCAACTCCTGGACAGTCTGTGGTGCAACGTTGCGTTGGTGGATGGAGCGAGACATGATGTCCCAGATGTGCTCAATAGGATTCAGGTCTGGGGAACGGGCGGGCCAGTCCATAGCAGCAATGCCTTCCTCTTGCAGGAACTGCTGACACACTCCAGCCACATGAGGTCTAGCATTGTCTTGCATTAGGAGGAACCCAGGGCCAACCGCACCAGCATATGGTCTCACAAGGGGTCTGAGGATCTCATCTCGGTACTTAATGGCAGTCAGGCCACCTCTGGCGGCCCCCCAAAGAAATGCCACTCCACACCATAACTGACCCTCCGCCAAACCGGTTATGCTGGAGGATGTTGCAGGCAGCAGAACGTTCTCCACGGCGTCTCCAGACTGTTACGTCTGTCACATGTGCTCAGTGTGAACCTGCTTTCATCTGTGAAGAGCACAGGGCGCCAGTGGCGAATTTGCCAATCTTGGTGTTCTCTTGCAAATGAAAAACGTCCTGCATGGTGTTGGGCTGTAAGCACAACCCCCACCTGTGGACGTCGGGCCCTCATACCACCCTCATGGAGTCCGTTTGAGGAGACACATGCACATTTGTGGCCTGCTGGAGGTCATTTTGCAGTGCTCTGGCAGTGCTCCTCCTGCTACTCCTTGCACAAAGGCGGAGGTAGCGGTCCTGCTGCTGGGTTGTTGCCCTCCTACGGCCTCCTCCACGTCTCCTGATGTACTGGCCTGTCTCCTGGTAGCGCCTCCATGCTCTGGACACTACGCTGACAGACACAGCAAACCTTCTTGCCACAGCTCGCATTGATGTTCCATCTTGGATGAGCTGCACTACCTGAGTCACTTGTGTGGGTTGTAGACTCCGTCTCATGCTACCACAAGAGTGAAAGCACCGCCAGCATTCAAAAGTGACCAAAACATCAGCCAGGAAGCATAGGAACTGAGAAGTGGTCTGTGGTCCCCACCTGCAGAACCACTCCTTTATTGGGGGTGTCTTGCTAATTGCCTATAATTTCCACCTGTTGTCTATTCCATTTGCACAACAGCATGTGAAATTTATTGTCAATCAGTGTTGCCTCATACTTCCGGCGCCGACAGAGATGGCCGCCTCGCTTCGCGTTCCTAGGAAACTATGCATTTTTTTTTTTTTTTTACGTGTTATTTCTTACATTAGTACCCCAGGTCATCTTAGGTTTCATTACATACAGTCGAGAAGAACTACTGAATATAAGATCAGCGTCAAGTCACCATCAGTACGACCAATAATATGTTTTTCGCGACGCGGATCCTGTGTTCTGCCTTACAAACAGGACAACGGAGCGGATCCCATGCAGCGACCCAAAAAAACGACTCCGAAAAAGAGGGAAACGAGGCGGTCTTCTGGTCAGACTCCGGAGACGGGCACACCGTGCACCACTCCCTAGCATTCTTCTTGCCAATGTCCAGTCTCTTGACAACAAGGTTGATGAAATCCGAGCAAGGGTAGCATTCCAGAGGGACATCAGAGACTGTAACGTTCTTTGCTTCACCGAAACGTGGCTCACTGGAGAGACGCTATCCGAGGCGGTGCAGCCAACGGGTTTCTCCACGCATCGCGCAGACAGAAACAAACATCTTTCTGGTAAGAAGAGGGGCGGGGGCGTATGCCTTATGGCTAACGTGACATGGTGTGATGAAAGAAACATACAGGAACTCAAATCCTAGTCAACTCAAATCCAAATGTAGACCGCATTATCTACCAAGAGAATTCTCTTCGATTATAATCACAGCCGTATATATCCCCCCCAAGCAGACACATCGATGGCTCTGACTGAACTTTATTTGACTCTTTGCAAACTGGAAACCATTTATCCGGAGGCTGCATTCATTGTAGCTGGGGATTTTAACAAGGCTAATCTGAAAACAAGACTCCCTAAATTTTATCAGCATATCGATTGCGCAACCAGGGGTGGAAAGACCTTGGATCATTGTTACTCTAACTTCCGCGATGCATATAAGGCCCTGCCCCGCCCCCCTTTCGGAAAAGCTGACCACGACTCCATTTTGTTGATCCCTGCCTACAGACAGAAACTAAAACAAGAGGCTCCCACGCTGAGGTCTGTCCAATGCTGGTCCGACCAAGCTGACTGCACACTCCAAGACTGCTTCCATCACGTGGACTGGGACATGTTTCGTATTGCGTCAGACAACAACATTGACGAATACGCTGATTCGGTGTGTGAGTTCATTAGAACGTGCGTTGAAGATGTCGTTCCCATAGCAACGATTAAAACATTCCCTAACCAGAAACCGTGGATTGATGGCAGCATTCGCGTGAAACTGAAAGCGCGAACCACTGCTTTTAATCAGGGCAAGGTGTCTGGTAACATGACCGAATACAAACAGTGCAGCTATTCCCTCCGCAAGGCTATCAAACAAGCTAAGCGTCAGTACAGAGACAAAGTAGAATCTCAATTCAACGGCTCAGACACAAGAGGCATGTGGCAGGGTCTACAGTCAATCACGGACTACAGGAAGAAATCCAGCCCAGTCACGGACCAGGATGTCCTGCTCCCAGGCAGACTGAATAACTTTTTTGCCCGCTTTGAGGACAATACAGTGCCACTGACACGGCCTGCAACGAAAACATGTGGTCTCTCCTTCACTGCAGCCGAGGTGAGTAAGACATTTAAACGTGTTAACCCTCGCAAGGCTGCAGGCCCAGACGGCATCCCCAGCCGCGCCCTCAGAGCATGCGCAGACCAGCTGGCCGGTGTGTTTACGGACATATTCAATCAATCCCTATACCAGTCTGCTGTTCCCACATGCTTCAAGAGGGCCACCATTGTTCCTGTTCCCAAGAAAGCTAAGGTAACTGAGCTAAATGACTACCGCCCCGTAGCACTCACTTCCTTCATCATGAAGTGCTTTGAGAGGACCATATCACCTCCACCCTACCTGACACCCTAGACCCACTCCAATTTGCTTACCGCCCAAATAGGTCCACAGACGATGCAATCTCAACCACACTGCACACTGCCCTAACCCATCTGGACAAGAGGAATACCTATGTGAGAATGCTGTTCATTGACTACAGCTCGGCATTCAACACCATAGTATCCTCCAAGCTCGTCATCAAGCTCGAGACCCTGGGTCTCGACCCCGCCCTGTGCAACTGGGTACTGGACTTCCTGACGGGCCGCCCCCAGGTGGTGAGGGTAGGCAACAACATCTCCTCCCCGCTGATCCTCAACACTGGGGCCCCACAAGGGTGCGTTCTGAGCCCTCTCCTGTACTCCCTGTTCACCCACGACTGCGTGGCCACGCACGCCTCCAACTCAATCATCAAGTTTGTGGACGACACAACAGTGGTAGGCTTGATTATCAACAACGACGAGATGGCCTACAGGGAGGAGGTGAGGGCCCTCGGAGTGTGGTGTCAGGAAAATAACCTCACACTCAACGTCAACAAAACTAAGGAGATGATTGTGGACTTCAGGAAACAGCAGAGGGAACACCCCCCTATCCACATCGATGGAACAGTAGTGGAGAAGGTAGCAAGTTTTAAGTTCCTCGGCATACACATCACAGACAAACTGAATTGGTCCACTCACACAGACAGCATTGTGAAGAAGGCGCAGCAGCGCCTCTTCAACCTCAGGAGGCTGAAGAAATTTGGCTTGTCACCAAAAGCACTCACAAACTTCTACAGATGCACAATCGAGAGCATCCTGGCGGGCTGTATCACCGCCTGGTACGGCAACTGCTCCGCCCTCAACCGTAAGGCTCTCCAGAGGGTAGTGAGGTCTGCACAACGCATCACCGGGGCAAACTACCTGCCCTCCAGGACACCTACACCACCCGATGTCACAGGAAGGCCATAAAGATCATCAAGGACATCAACCACCCGAGCCACTGCCTGTTCACCCCGCTATCATCCAGAAGGCGAGGTCAGTACAGGTGCATCAAAGCTGGGACCGAGAGACTGAAAAACAGCTTCTATCTCAAGGCCATCAGACTGTTAAACAGCCACCACTAACACTGAGTGGCTGCTGCCAACACACTGACACTGACTCAACTCCAGCCACTTTAATAATGGGAATTGATGGGAAATGATGTAAATATATCACTAGCCACTTTAAACAATGCTACCTTATAGAATGTTACTTACCCTACATTATTCATCTCATATGCATACGTATATACTGTACTCTATATCATCGACTGTATCCTTATGTAATACATGTATCACTAGCCACTTTAACTATGCCACTTTGTTTACATACTCATCTCATTTGTACATACTGTACTCGATACCATCTACTGTATCTTGCCTATGCTGCTCTGTACCATCGCTCATTCATATATCCTTATGTACATATTCTTTATCCCCTTACACTGTGTACAAGACAGTAGTTTTGGAATTGTTAGTTAGATTACTTGTTATTACTGCATTGTCGGAACTAGAAGCACAAGCATTTCGCTACACTCGCATTAACATCTGGTAACCATGTGTATGTGACAAATAAAATTTTATTTGATTTGATTTGCTTCCTAAGTGGACAGTTTGATTTCACAGAAGTGTGATTGACTTGGAGTTACATTGTGTTGTTTAAGTGTTCCCTTTATTTTTTTTAGCAGTGTACATTACAAATAAAAACTGTCTGAGTTCCTGAGTGCTCTGGAGCAGGTTTTCATCAAGGATCTCCCTGTACTCTGCCCCATTCATCTTTTCCTCGATCCTGTCTCGTCTCCCAGTCCCTGCCACTGAAAAACATGATGCTGCCACCACTACTTTTCACAGTAGAGATGGTGCCAGGTTTCCTCCAGACATGATGCTGCCACCACCATGCTTCACAGTAGAGACGGTGTCAGGTTTCCTCCAGACATGATGCTGCCACCACCATGCTTCACCGTAGAGATAGTGCCAGGTTTCCTCCAGACATGATGCTGCCACCACCATGCTTCACAGTAGAGATGGTGCCAGGTTTCCTCCAGACATGATGCTGCCACCACCATGCTTCACCGTAGAGATGGTGCCAGGTTTCCTCCAGACATGATGCTGCCACCACCATGCTTCACCGTAGAGATAGTGCCAGGTTTCTTCCAGACATGATGCTGCCACCACCATGCTTCACAGTAGAGATGGTGCCAGGTTTCCTCCAGACATGATGCTGCCACCACCATGCTTCACAGTAGAGATGGTGCCAGGTTTCCTCCAGACATGATGCTGCCACCACCATGCATCAGTATACACCAATTTCGAGTCTCATAGCAAAGTGTCTGATTACTTAAGTAAATACGTTTTTTTAAAACATTTTTAAAAACCTGTTTTCACTTTTTCATTGTGTGTAGATCGATGAGATTTTTTTTTTTTTTAATCCATTTTAGAAGAAGGCTGTAAAGTCACAAAATGTGGAAAATGTCAAGGGGTGTGAATACTTTCTGATTGCACTTTAGCTTAGACAGGGCTTAGACTCTAGAAACCATGTATTTGTGCAGGCTTTCAGAAACGTATGTCAATCATGCAGTGCAGGAAAATTCCCAGCAACAAAAGAGATCCTGTACAGGGTTCCCTTTGGGACATTAGTGTTGATGACGTTTCTATTTCTCTTATGAATCATCATGCTGTGTCTAAGTTTCCGACCGACATGGACACATCTCTTACCACACTGGGTAAAGTAAGGACCAGTTTTCTATTCAGTTTCTATGAAACTGACACAAACAGTTGAAAAAGATTTGAATTGTTTTGGATCATTTTCAGCAGTCATTTTGCATGTTATTCTCGGCTCCATTTTTGGGACGGTGGTAAGGTTTTGACACATCATCAGACCCAGTCAATGGTTACGTTGTGTATAGGCTAAATCAATGCATGACACCAACCAAATGGAGGTATCTAGCCATATCTAAATGGAACTAACAGGATATACACTGGATATTCACTGTGGCATAAAGTCTGTGGCAGTCGATTGACTTCCATTAAGTGGTATCAGTGCTGCTGATAGTAACTAAACGAACAGAACCTACAGGGCTGTGCTCTATAAGCCTGTTAAGGATGGAAGACTTTGCAGCGTCTCAAAAGCACACCCTATTCCCTATATAGTGCACTCACTACCTATGACCAGGGCCCATAGGGCTCCCATAGGGTTCAGGGATCTGGTCAATAGCATTGCTCTAGATAAGGAATAGGGTTCTATTTGGGATGCAGCCTGTCACTCTCCAGTCCAATTCACCGGTGGACTCTATCAGACTGCCCAGGAATGGGTCTGGAACATTTTATGTTGTATCCTCCACACCCTGCGGTCAACTCTCTAGCAATCTCTAGACCTGAACTCTCAGCCCTCTCTGACCTGCATGCAGGCTATGTCCCAAATGGGATCCTACTCCCTACATAGTGCACTACTTTTTACCCTATTGACCCTGGTCAAAGGAAGTGCACTATATAGGGAATAGAGTGCAATTTAGGATGCTTCCTCTAGTCTCACATGACTGCCCAGCTGGATTCCTCCTTTAGGATACTGCCCAGTTGGATTCCTCAGCCGTCCTTAAAGCATTTCCCATTTTCTCTGTGTATTTCTACCTTGAGGAAGTCAGAGGGAAGAGAAGCTTCAGGGCTCAAGAGTGGATCGAAGTCAGTGGCGATTTTAGCATGTAAATCTTGGTGGGACAAACCCCCCCAAATGTTTTTAGATGCATGCCAGTAAAGCCATTGTGCAACACACTAAACAATGCATGTATTGTACTAGAACGGTTACAAACGGTGCCCACAATCTGTTTGGGCCTACATAAAGCTGACCCAACAGCAGAGTCCTAACAGCAGAGTCCCAACAGCAGAGTCCCAACACCTTACCACTGCTACACCTGGCTATCAGTGGAGCCTTGTCTGGAAGCGACAAATTAATTCAGCCTCATTTACTTCATTTAAAAAAAACACAGCTGATATGGCTGACTTGCTTATACAAATGTGGTTTCTCCTGACAATTGAGATGTACAAACTATGGCATAAGGGGATGACAAGTGGATGAGAGGCAATCCGTAATTTCAATTAAGACATTAATGAGCGAGCTAGGACGGACGTAGTCAATATAGCTATTTGTTTAGCACTTTTGAAATGTACAGCGACAGAATTCAGATCATGGGCCGTTCTTACAGTATTCTCCCTGTACACACCAAGTCAGAACCGTAGGATAAATAAAGGGGGCATATAAGCAGACAATGAAAGCTCTTACAATATTCAATGATTACATTTTGGTAAAACAGGCTATAGGATACATGTGTACCACCAAGTCAGAATAGTAGGCGAAATTATAGGCAATTAAGGTCACAGTTATGAAAACTTAGGACACAAAATAGGCTTTTCTACAGACTGAAAAACACCAAAAGAAAGATGCCCAGGGTCCCTGCTCATCTGCGTGAACGTGCCTTAGGCATGCTGCAAGGAGGCATGAGGACTGCAAATGTGGCCAGGGCAATAAATTGCAACGTCCGTACTGTGAGATGCCTAAGACAGCACTACAGGGAGACAGGGTGGACAGATGATCGTCCTCGAAGTGGCAGACCACGTCTAACAACACCTGCACAGGATTGGTACATCCGAACATCACACCTGCCGGACAGGTACAGGATGGCAACAACAACCCGAGGTACATCACGAACGCACAATCCACCCATCAGTGCTCGGACTGTCCGCAATAGACTGAGAGAGGCTGGACTGAGGGCTTGTAGGTATGTTTTAAAGAAGGTCCTCACCAGCCATCACTGGCAACAACATCTCCTATGGGCACAAACCCACAGTCGCTGGACCAGACAGGACTGGCATAAAGTGCTCTTCACTGACGAGTCGCGGTTTTGTCTCACCAGGAGTGATGGTCGGATTCGCGTTTATCGTCAAAGGAATGAGCATTACACCGAGGCCTGTATTCTGGAGTGGGATCGATTTGGAGGTGGAGGGTCTGTCATGGTCTGGGGCGGTGTGTCACAGCATCATCGGACTGAGCTGGTTGTCATTGCAGGCAATCTCAACGCTGTGCGTTACAGGGAAGACATCCTCCTCCCTCATGTGGTACCCTTCCTGCAGGCTCATCCTGACATGACCCTCCAGCATGACAATGCCACCTGCCATGCTGCTTGTTCTGTGCATGATTTCCTGTAAGACAGGAATGTCAGTGTTCTGCAATGGCCAGCGAAGAGCCCGGATCTCAATCCCATTGAGCACGTCTGGGACCTGTTTGATTGGAGGGTGAGGGCTAGGGCCATTCCCCCCCAGAAATGTCCAGGAACTTGCAGGTGCCTTGGCGGAGAGTGGGGTAACATCTCACAGCAGGAACTGGCAAATCTGGCACAGTCCATGAGGAGGAGATGCACTATAGTACATAATGCAGATGGTCACCACACCAGATACTGACTGATTCTTTTGATTTGACCCCCCCTTTGTTCAGGGACATATTATTCAATTTCTGTTAGTCACATGTCTGTGGAACTTGTTCAGTTTATGTCTCAGTTGTTGAATCTTGTTATGTTCATACAAATATTTACACTTGTTAAGTTTGCTGAAAATAAAATCAGTTGACAGTGAGAGGACGTTTCTTTTTTTGCTGAGTTCATCTCTTTGGATTAAATGACAGATTTTTATGGGGATATTTTTACTATGCTAATTATATTTTTTTCCCAGGGGCGCGTCAATAGACTCTTGAAGATTTTAAAGGCAATGTTCCTACATTCGCAGAGATGGCATTCATTGTAACTGCTGCATACGACAGATCAATCTGAACTCCCCTTTAAATGTCAGGTACACTACAACGCACGATCGGGTTGAATCCCTGATTAATCTGCTCCTCCACCAATGTTCTGAGAGTCTTTGGGTACAGGAGATATGCTCACTGCAGATAGTGTATCTCCTCCACAAGATAAGAAGCTAATTACTACTCTTTTCAGAACCAAATACTGGTATGGGTGAAGACATCCATCCTGACCTTATTTACATAGAAATATCCACTAAGGAAATTTATGGTTCCAAGATAAGATAAGATTTTAAGTTATTTGCTTAATCATTCTCTAATGCAAATCTTTGGAAACTCTTGTAGCTTTAGGTTAAGTTTGGAGTATGAGAGCCATTTGAACATGTTTCACACATTTCACATCAGGAAAATGCCCTCCTTGCCAATTAGAGAAGCATTTTTAGATATTACAATTTGCACTCTTAGCGAATGATTATGATCAAGCAGCCCCTGTAAATGACATATTTCCAGCGTTAGCTTGTATTTGCTGCTATAATCAGATAGTCATCCACATGCAGCTTTAGCTACAATTCCTCTCCACTGTTATTGAATAGAATATGGAACAGCTAAGTACATGGCTATACAACCAGGTTGCAGTTATAACAACAGATGTTTTTTTGTGAATGGATAGTTGCCAGGCAGAGTCACATCCCTTTATTTACCATTCTATGGGACTGTTCTCTACCCTGACGTTGCTTGACTTTGTTCCCCCCCTCAATAATTAATTTAAATAAGGTTCAAGACTGTACCATAGACGTCATGCAATAGGTGGACATTAAATGACGGAAGCTCCTTTAACTTTATTGGGATATTGCAGTAGCTGTTCCGGAAATCGTCAACTTTCATCTGCTGTCACAAACAGTGCATTTAACTACTAATGCAATATGGCAATACGGCACTACACACTACAGCACTCTACGCTTGTGATTCCCAAACTGTGGAGCGTGCCTAGAGGTCGGCTGGGAGGCACAGGGTCCCCTCCTCCCTCAAAAAAAAAGGAACTCAGTCCGGCTTTAAACTTACTCTTGAAAAATGTAATTGTACACTGAATAAGAGTATCAACACAACATGTACAGTGGTGGTCCCATGTTTCATGAGCTGAAATAAAAGATCCCAGAAATGTTCCATACGCACAAAAAGCTCTTAAATGTTGTGCACAAATTTGTTTACATCCCTATTAGTGAGCATTTCTCATTTCCCAAGATAATCCATCCACCTGACAGGTGTGGCATATCAAAAAGCTGATTAAACAGCATGATCATTACAAAGATGCACCTTGTGCTGGGGACAATAAAAAGGCCACTTTAAAATGTGCAGTTTTGTCATTAAACACAATACTTAAGATGTCGCAAACCATGTATAATCACGCCAGCCCAGGACCTCCATATAAGGCTTCTTCACATGTGGGATCTTCTGTGGTGCTGAGAAGAATTTCTGTCTGTAATAAAGCTCTTTTCTGGGGAAAAATGTATTCTCATTGGGTGGGCCATGCTCTCCAGTGGGTGGGCCTATGCCCTCCAAGGCCCAACCATGGCTGGATCCCTGCCCAGTCATGTGAAACCCATAGATTAAGGCCTAATGAATACATTTAAATTGACTGATTTCCTTATATGAATTGTAACTCTTTGAAATTGGTCCATGTTGCGTTTATATTTTTGTTCAGTATAGAATGCATCTTCAGTTCCTCTTGTCATGTCAGTCATTGCATATCTTAGAGAGCTATTTGTCAGAAATGTCCAGATCAACTAGCCCATGTCAGCTAATGTTAAACAAAATTATAATCTTAGCCGATAGCTATTGTTGTAATGTATAGATTACTATATACTACGGTACTATACACCATGGTACTATTGTACCATAGTGTATAGTACTGTAGTGTATAGAACTGTAGTGTATGGTACTGTAGTGTAAAGTACCATAGTGTAGTACCATACTGTATAGTACTGTAGTGTATCGCACTGTAGTGTAAAGTACCATACTGTATAGTACTGTAGTGTAAAGTACCAAAGTGTAGTACCATACTGTATAGTACTGTAGTGTATCGCACTTTAGTGTAAAGTACCATACTGTATAGTACTGTAGTGTAAAGTACCATAGTGTAGTACCATACTGTATAGTACTGTAGTGTAAAGTGTCATAGTGTATAGTACCATAGTGTATAGTACCGTAGCATTGTACCATAGTGTATAGTACTGTAGTGTAAAGTACCACACTGTATAATACTGTAACGTATAGTACCGTAGTATATCGTACTGTAGTGTATAGTACCATAGTGTATAGTACCATAGTGTATAGTACCGTAGTGTATAGTACCATAGTGCATTGTACCGTAGTATATCGTACTGTAGTGTATAGTACTGTAGTACACTATGGCACTATACAATACAGTACTATACACTACAGTACTATACACTATGGTACAATGCACTATGGTACTATACACTACAGTACTATACACTACGGTACTATACACTATGGTACTATACACTATGGTACAATGCTACGATACTATACACTACAGAACTATACACTATTGTACTATACACTATGGTACTATACACCACAGTACTATACACTATGGTACTATACACTATGGTACTATACACTATGGTACTATACACTACAGTACTATACACTATGGTACTATACACTGTGGTACTATACACTATGGTACTATACACTATGGTACTATACTCTATGGTACTATACTCTATGGTACAATGCACTATGGTACTATACACTACAGTACTATACACTACAGTACTATACACTATGGTACAATGCTACGGTACTATACACTACAGTACTATACACTACGGTACTATACACTATGGTACTATACACTACAGTACTATACACTATGGTACGATACACTATGGTACTATACACTATGGTACAATGCTACGGTACTATACACTACGGAACTATACACTATGGTACTATACACTATGGTACTATACACTATGGTACTATAAACTATGGTACTGCACACTATGGTACTATACTCTATGGTACTATACGCTATGGTACTATACGCTACGGTACTATACACTACAGTACTATACACTACGGTACTATACACTATGGTACTATACACAACAGTACTATACACTACAGTACTATACAGTATGGTACTATACACTATGGTACTTACTATACACTATGGTACTATACACAACAGTACTATACACTATGGACTACCTGACATGATGACTCCTTGCTGTCCCCAGTCCACCTGGCCGTGCTGCTGCTCCAGTTTCAACTGTTCTGCCTTATTATTATTCGACCATGCTGGTCATTTATGAACATTTGAACATCTTGGCCATGTTCTGTTATAATCTTCACCCGGCACAGCCAGAAGAGGACTGGCCATCCCACATATGCTCTCTCTAATTCTCTCTTTCTTTCTCTCTCTTGGAGGACCTGAGCTGTAGGACCATGCCCCAGGAATACCTGACATGATGACTCCTTGCTGTCCCCAGTCCACCTGGCCGTGCTGCTAAATTTGATTTGATTTTGACTATGGTACTATACACTCTGGTACTATACACTACAGTACTATACACTAAAGAAATGTACACTACTGCACTCCCAGTAGACTGCAACTATCTGTAAAGGTAGTAAACAGACAGATTATATCTGCCTTTAGAGGTAGTAAACAGACAGACTATATCTGCCTTTAGAGGTAGTAAACAGACAGACTATATCTGCCTTTATAGGTATTAAACAGACAGACTATATCTGCCTTTAGAGGTAGTAAACAGACAGACTATATCTGCCTTTAGAGGTAGTAAACAGACAGACTATATCTGCCTTTAGAGGTAGTGAACAGACAGACTACATCTGCCTTTAGAGGTAGTAAACAGACAGACTATATCTGCCTTTAGAGGTAGTAAACAGACAGACTATATCTGCCTTTAGAGGTAGTAAACAAACAGACTATATCTGCCTTTAGAGGTAGTAAACAGACAGACTATATCTGCCTTTAGAGGTAGTAAACAGACAGACTATATCTGCCTTTAAACACAAACCGAAAGCTAAGCTGTCTGAATATTGAAATGGAGGAACACTCACGATAGCAATCGAATGGCCACAAAAACCTTGAAGGCTGCAAGCTCAAGAACCTCATTTCAAAAATCATTCATCTTTGTTTACTAACAGAGACACAGTAAAGTCTCTGAAGTGTAACATTATCCCAAGAGTGTAATAGAACTCTCACCCGTCCACGACATGTCGACTTCTTCTACTCTATCTTTTAACTTGTAATTTTCTCCATGAGTGCAGTGAAGATCCTTCTCCTGGTTCCTGCTGTCCAGGCCTTGACTGCAGAGAAATCAGTTATGACATCAAGCCAGGACCTCGTCGGTAAGCATCGTTAGCCTTCTTTCCCTCTTGCATACTTAAGCTCAGTGGAGCTGCAGTGAAGGAAAAGTATTTTACTTTTAACTTTGCAAGAGGCAAATATTTGCAAAATAATGAATAAGGGATTCTTTACTCCTATCTTGGGTCATGTTGGGTAGGCCACAGCACAGCACAAACATTTGTGGTCCCCTTCACATTTTTCCCCTAATAAAGATGACCCTTGGCCTGTTGTGTTGCTAATCACATGAGAAGATGGCAAAGGAGACATATGCTGACTGGCACAGTCCTACACATCAAGAAAATAAGTCATACTTTTAATTACTTGAGATAATAATAGTTACTATGAACATCACAACACCATTCTCCAGGTTCTTCCTTTAAAATTGTCTTGTGTAAAAAGAGAACTACACTTTACATTGGATTGATAGCTTGTCTTCTTTACTTGTTGATCTCTCTAATAGACGATATCCCAACTAGATGATATCCCTACTAGTTGATCTCCCTACTAGATGATCTCCCTACTAGTTGATATCCCTACTAGTTGATATCTCTACTAGTTGATCTCCCTACTAGTTGATCTCCCTACTAGTTGATCTCCCTACTAGATGATCTCCCTACTAGTTGATATCCCTACTAGTTGATATCTCTACTAGTTGATCTCCCTATTAGATGTTCTCCCTACTAGTTGATATTCCTACTAGATGATATCTCTACTAGTTGATCTCCCTGCTAGCTGATCTCCCTACTAGATGATCTCCCTACTAGATGATCTGCCTACTAGTTGATATCTCTACTAGTTGATCTGCCTACTAGTTGATATCCCTACTGTTGATCTCTCTACTAGTTGATATCCACACCAATTTATTATCCCTACTAGTTGATATCTCTACTAGATGATATTCCTACTAGTTAATATCTCTACTAGTTGATATCTCTACTAGATGATATCCCTAACTAGTTTATATCTCTACTAGATGATCTCTCTACTAGTTGATCTCCCTACTAGTAGATATCTCTACTAGTTGAACTCCCTACTAGTTGATCTCTCTACTAGTTGATATCTCTACTAGTTGATATCTCTACTAGTTGATCTCCATAATAGTTGATATCTCTACTAGTTGATCTCCCTACTAGTTGATCTCCGTACTAGTTGATCTCCCTACTAGTTGATATCTCTACTAGTTGATCTCCCTGCTAGTTGATTTCCCTACTAGTTGATCTCTCTACTAGTTAATATCTCTACTAGTTGATCTCTCTACTAGTTGATATCTCTACTAGTTGATATCTCTACTGGTTGATCTCCCTACTAGTTGATCTCCCTACTAGTTCATCTCCCTACTAGTTCATCTCCCTACTAGTTGATCTCCCTACTAGTTGATATCTCTACTAGTTGATATCTCTACTAGTTGATATCTCTACTGGTTGATCTCCCTACTAGTTGATCTCCCTACTAGTTGATATCCCTACTAGTTGATATCTCTACTAGTTGATCGCCATAACAGTTGATCTCCCTACTAGTTGATCTCCCTACTAATTGATCTCCCTACTAGTTGATATCTCTACTAGTTGATCTCCCTACTAGTTGATATCTCTACTAGTAGATTTCCCTACTAGTTGATCTCTCTACTAGTTGATATCTCTACTAGTTGATATCTCTACTAGTTGATATCTCTACTAGTTGATATCTCTACTGGTTGATCTCCCTAGTAGTTGATCTCCCTACTAGTTGATCTCCCTACTAGTTGATATCCCTACCAGTTGATATCCCTACTAGTTGATCTCTCTACTAGTTGATATCTCTACTAGTTGATATCTCTACTAGTTGATCTCCATAATAGTTGATCTCCCTACTAGTTTATCTCCCTACTAATTGATCTCCCTACTAGTTGATATCTCTACTAGTTGATCTCCCTACTAGTTGATATCTCTACTAGTTGATCTCCCTACTAGTAGATTTCCCTACTAGTTGATCTCTCTACTAGTTGATATCTCTACTAGTTGATATCTCTACTGGTTGATCTCCCTACTAGTTGATCTCCCTACTAGTTGAACTCCCTACTAGTTGAACTCCCTACTAGTTGATCTCCCTACTAGTTGATATCTCTACTAGTTGATATCTCGACTAGTTGATATCTCTACTAGTTGAACTCCCTACTAGTTGATCTCTCTACTAGTTGATATCTCTACTAGTTGATATCTCTACTAGTTGATATCTCTACTAGTTGATATCTCTACTGGTTGATCTCCCTACTAGTTGATCTCCCTACTAGTTGATCTCCCTACTAGTTGATATCCCTACTAGTTGATATCCCTACTAGTTGATATCTCTACTAGTTTATATCTCTACTAGTTGATCTCCATAATAGTTGATCTCCCTACTAGTTGATCTCCCTACTAATTGATCTCCCTACGAATTGATATCTCTACTAGTTGATCTCCCTAGTAGTTGATCTCCCTACTAGTTGATCTCCCTACTAGTTGATCTCCCTACGAGTTGATCTCCCTACTAGTTGATCTCCCTACTAGTTGATATCTCTACTAGTTGATCTCCCTACTAGTTGATCGCCTTACTAGTTGATCTCCCTACTAGTTGATATCTCTACTAGTTGATCTCCCTACTAGTTGATCGCCTTACTAGTTGATCTCCCTACTAGTTAATCTCTCTTCTAGTTGATATCTCTACTAGTTGATATCTCTACTAGTTGATCTCTCTACTAGTTGATATCTCTACTAGTTGATATCTCTACTAGTTGATCTCTCTACTAGTTGATATCTCTACTAGTTGATCTCCCTACTAGTTGATATCTCTACTAGTTGATCTCCCTACTAGTTGATATCTCTACTAGTTGATCTCCCTACTAGTTGATCTCCTTACTAGTTGATCTCTCTACTAGTTGATCTCCCTACTAGTTGATCTCTCTACTAGTTGATATCTCTACTAGTTGATATCTCTACTAGTTGATCTCCCTACTAGTTGATCTCTCTACTAGTTGATCTCTCTACTAGTTGATCTCTCTACTAGTTGATATCTCTACTAGTTGATCTCCCTACTAGTTGATCTCTCTACTAGTTGATATCTCTAC